>NW_028185339.1:1978750-1996250 GCF_003343005.1 Rhea americana | reverse complement strand
AATTACTCTCTTGCTCTTGGTCCTGAAATAAATAAAAACAAGACAGAAATATCTACTCAGTCCTTTTGGTAATGTYGGCTGGATTGAAGAAACTGATCTATCATCTCAATTGCTTTAAAAATTTTACTTTAAAAACTTATTGTTTTAAATACATGAAAAGTATTGGAATTTATCTTTTGCTGAACATCCTGCTAGCAGTTACAGTCAAATTTGAGCATCTTCTAAAAAATGTTGCATTTCCTATTTTGTGCTGTAAGGCCATCAAGTAAAAATGACTAAATATACAAGGGAAACAGTAAATCAAACTTTAAATAAAATATAAGACACTGAACAACTGACAGATGGGCAAAATATATYGGAGACTTGATTCTCATTGACATTTGTCCTCTTTCTTCCACTCTGACCATGAAAAGACTCAGACTTTTCAGTTTTTTTCATATAATCTTTCTCAGTTCTTGTAATCAGAGATACTATCGTTAACAATAGCATTCCAAACGTTAAAGAGGAAAATACTACTTTTGAAGTAGCTAGAAACTCTTTAAAATTCAGTCATAAGTCTTAAACTGAAGCTGAGTTTCAAGTTTAGTTCCATGTCTCCATCAAGCAGACTGGCGTATTTTTATTTTAAGAAGCACTTGGATTTTCACTAACATTTTGTAGCTAAAGGCCAACATTTGTTTCTTCTATAATATATGCTGWGATGGCCTAAGTTATGACTCTGTCTGCTGTTCAGGCTACTCTGAAATTGTACCCTGTCCATGGCCAAGTGTCTCTTCAATCCTGCTTTGTGCTGTCACAGCAGGAACAGAGGCTGAATGCACAAGGTTTGGGCAATTTTGCTGCTKACAGCAATCTCAGCAATATTAGGCCAGCTTCCTTGCACCTCATGGGTATGTTCACGGGTATGCCTCTCCATTCTCAGTAGTGGCAACATTTTACAATTTCTTTATGACTTTAGACTTTGCAGAGAGGTAAGGACTTTGAACTCCCATGCACACCAAGCCTCTACAGCCTGTCCCTCAGTCCAATAAAAAAGTCTTTTGAGTGGACAAAACACAAAAAAAGAGAGAATCTGTGTCTGAGTGAGTGATGTGTTAAAAGGAGAGAAACACAAGGATCCTTAGTGCCACTGTTGAATTCTTAAGAATCATTGTCAGTAAGACCAAAGTCAGTCTTATGACTGACTTATGTAAATAGTTACACAGCTATTTACAGAAGTGATTAAAAAAAAAAAAAGGATAATTTGAGAGTAAAAAGGAGGTATCAAATGCTATMATATCTAAATCGGAGACAGCAACAAACAAAAGAAAACGAGGTCACACTTCTGGAGTTGAGTGTATGGTCTTGGTTTTCTTTTTACGAGAAAAGTATCATAAAATGGAAGGAGGCAAAGCTATGGGCATCCAGAATGTTACAAGGACTCAAGAGTCTTATAAAATCAGAAAGGTTAGRGAAAGTAGGTCTATATTGTTTGGAAAAGATGATCTTGTGGGGGACTTCAATGAGATGCATGAAATTCTGAAGGGAGCACAGAAGAGAGATGCAGCAATGCTGTTTGAGCTAGTGTCAAATGCAAACTCAAGGGGACACAAAGTATGCCAAAGAAAAGCATGGCATTGAAACTATTGCCATGGAAATATCTTACATTAGGAGTACAATGCTGAAGACTGTAATGAGTGCCAATATCTTTTAAAAAAATGTACAGGGAAGTGATGTTAGTTGAAATAAGTATTTCTGTAAACAGAAAGAACAGAATGAAAGTGTGAGTCATAGTCTTACTCTAGTTTACAGGAAACTATGACCCAGAATTTAGTTTTTCCCACTCAGGTTAATGAGAACTTAACAGCGGAGGTTAGAAATTTCTTTGAACTTGGACCCTCAGCATCCCCATCATTTCATTCCCAGCATGCTCCCTCAAGTAATCCAGTCAAACCACACTAACCCAGCGAAACATCRGACCAGGACAATTAACTATAACGTCAGTCCCTTGCTGGCCCTGTCAGATTCTCGCCTGCTTCTCGTGGTCCCTTCATTACTCAGTTGCATGCTGCCTCGCATTGTATCCACCAGTCACCTTCACAGCTGGGAATTTCATTCTGGGGCCAGCTGGATCAGTGGGCCACTCTCCTCCTYCTCCCCTCTTCCTGCCTGAAAGGAGTGGGGTGGAGGTCGCGCAGCAGCAAGTGCCATCAACACCTTCCCATCAACACTGGGACCAGTGGCAGAGCAAGTACCACGCTGTTGCTGTGAGCCACCACCACRGGCTTCCACGAGGAACCTGAGCGGAGTCAGGAAAAGAGGAAAGCTGCATAGTAAACMTCAACAGCCAAAGAAAATCTTGGACAAAAACTGTGTTAAAAGGAAATTAAGGATGAGGGAGATGTCAGTATCTGAAAGGTGAAAATCCTCACGGGCTCTGGTATTATCCCCAAATGAAGCATTGCGAGACATTCTAAGCACACGATTACCCTTAACTCTCCCTGGAGTGAAACCATCAGGGAAAATATATGAATAAAATGGACAGTGTAAAAATAAGTTTCATCTAAACAGGGCTAATAATAGTTATAATGCAATGAATCACATCACTCCAGGTTAGGGCTAGGATTCACAGGGATCCCAGTTGCTGTTTGAGTCCCTACAATTTATGGATTTCATATCTCAGGTTTTAGAGTACTGACTTTGTAGAGAACCGTGGCRTTACTGATTTTATACAACTATGTCATTAACAAATACCTGCTACCTGAAGGTGATATTGCTATGGGCATTAGCATCGGGTTATATGGCACTGTAAATACACCTGCAAATACTCATTTATTCTTAGCTAACACTGTTTAACAGTTCCCCCAAAGAATCATATYTATTGGTATTTTGGCATCAAAATTTTTTGCCACAGTCAACTTGCATAACCCAAATGTGCTTTAACTCAAGAAAATGATTTAATATGGGAGATAGAAATGTCAACTTTCATCTGTCTGTAAATGGTGAGAGAAAAGTAAGAGACAACAAAGTTGGACTGAGCATCTAATCAGTACCAAATTTCCAATAGGAAGGCAATATCCCAAGATGCAGTGAAAGATGATATTTTACATTCAAGTAGGCAGAAAAAARCAAGCTGAATGGGTTAAAATTTGCCACTGATCTCAAGTAAGTGATTTTGTTAACCCCCAAGGGTTCAAACTGTACTGGGAGGAAAAAGCAATTATTCAGTGAACAGGAGAAGGGAAAATATGTCCCAGACTGGTTTGCTCGCAACAAGGTATAGATTCCTCAGTGATCTGCAGGAAACAGCTGAGCTCCCTAGCTTATTCTTGACCACACCCAAAATAAAAACGAAAGGATATTTGGAGGAATAGGAAAACACAACAGCTCAGATAATGTCCCAGGCAGTATATTCATTACAGGCTCATCAGAGTGGATGCCTGCAATAGGAAGATTAAATACCCATTTACCAGCATCAGAGAAGAGTTTGGTTTTATAATGTATTGTCCCCTATTCCCCGTGAGGCTGCTTTGTTTGATAAAATGCTGAGTGTGGTGTAAAAATATCCCTCTCTCTGTAATTTGCACTCCTCTCCATTTAAAGCTATTCTTGCTGCAAACGAGAATTGAAAGCTGCTAAAATTAAGTGGTGTCAGTTCTCAATGACACTTTAATGATAGAGCGCTCAGCAAATGAGATGAGAATGAATTCCAGCTTCTCTGCTAAAGATAGTAACCAGCACTAAACAGTATAATGCTCCAACTGGGCTACACTTCACCTGCTTCATTCATATTTAGTAAAACTGAAATAGGGAAACTATAATTAAAATGGTCATAAAACGAAAAATGCTAATTTCTAATAGAGATGGCAAGAAACAACTGAAGCTTGTGAAGTCAAAGCACATCCCTTCTTTGTCACGTCTCTGCTGCCACAGAGACTATCACTGACTGAGCACAGGGCTAATGTAGGGCTATTGCACGTTTTCCTTGCTGCAGAAACTGCTGCTTCTAGCAAGTTTGGTATCAGCCTACTTAAGAAATACAGACATGGGAAAAATGAAGATTAGGAAACCCTTCTGGGTTTTGGGCTAAATGAGACTACTACTTCTGCAAGAGCCTTTAAGGAAAAAATGTGTAAACACTTCCTTCTTTCTTTTTTATTCTAGTTGAGCCTTTGAGTAAGTCCACCCAGTCTTCCATGCAGATTGCACCTACAACGTCACTGCTGCTGACAAATGACAACTTTGAAGTCTGTCAGCTGGGTGCTGTCACCTGTGTGGCTCCTTCATGCCACATTGGTGTTGCAAAGGTGTTCTGCAGTGGGACATTTATTCTCGGAAGCAAATTATTTTGCTCAAGGCTTTTGAGCATGGCACAACGATGAGAGACGCGTTCTCTCGCGCTGTCTCCAGTGCAGGGAAGGAAATGTGTCCAAAGRTCCTGGTGCTGCTGTAAATGCAGGCAGTGCACAGACTCTGTTGCCTTTCTTCTAACCTACATGGCACTGGCTCACAGTCATTTTCCAAGTACTTCATTCTATAAACTGTCATAAAAGAGAAGTAGATTTTTTTCCAGCCCTTGATAAAACCTGAATTATTTTTGCATAATGCTATCTCTTTTAGTTGCATAACCAAATATGTCAAATATATGAACAGAAGGTAAACATGTGAAGCATATGAAGTSTAAAAAATAGTTATTACCGGGAGAAAAGTGTTTGGTACTATTGGAGAATTTCAGGGGAGGTACAAATAATTACAAAAATCTTCCTGTCTATACTGAAACTATTTTGACAACCAGCTTCAGAACTCAATGCAAATATTCATAGATTAGTCCATATGGCTAAGAACAGCAGATGTGGTCATTTTCAATGATTASCAATAAAATCTTTATACCTCATAGTAACATCAGGTTTTCTTTACAAAAACAATATATTTGCTGGATAAAGAATCCTACAAATACTTTATAAAGTTTTAAAATGGGGTGCCAGCACTATTTTCCTACCTTTATACCCATGAAACCAGACGGTATTTGTCCTCTGAGGCTTTACCCATAACCGCTTCTGAGGGAAGCAACAACTACAAACGTATAGCATTTTAGAACATCCAGAATGGTTTAACTTATTTACATGCCTATAGCAATTTCAAAATCAGATATCACAGTACAGAGAAAAACAGGTTCTCCTCATCCCGTAAGGACGAGTCATGAGATTTTGTCTTCTCTTATAAATATCTCCCAATCAGTGAGGCACTGAAGGGAATTCCACATTTCTCAATTCCATGCGGTAAAAAAGACGATTTTTCACTTGCAGTGAATAAATTCAAYAGGACATGTCCAATACTGTATAAAAGTCTCACTATTAGAAGCTGTGGGTGGGTGGCCTAATGGATGGAGTGCAGGTGAGATAGCTACAAGTGAACAAGAACTGTAATTCTTCATGTATCTTTGCATTTCTCACATGTGATGGTTCTTTCCTGACTGTGGTAATACTATCTTAAAAGTAATTGGCAACAGGTTCTTAAAATGAGCAAACTTCCCTACYGCTGCCACTGTTTGCAAAGTTGATAATACTGTATTTGTTCTTCACACAATATATTTGTGTCTGCTTTATGTATACAGCTCAAAATATACATGTTCTTTCTGAAAAGCTAGTATGGGTTGGTCATTTCAGTCATCATKTTAGCCCTGTAGACAATTCACAAGTCCCTCTCCCTCCCTTCCTCCCYAATCAGTTCTGTTTTAGGGAAGTAGGGGTTCAGGGCGTAACCAAAGACTGCAGCTGTTGCATTGGTAAGCATAATGGTTACTTTTCCATGTGTTTCTCTAGCATAATTATGAGAGGGTAAACCAAAAGAAAGGACCTGAGTTCAATTACTTCTTCTGATATTAATTTAACAGGAAAAAATAAGAATCATTATTACCCCACAAATGATGATTATACTTCAAATTCTGCTCTTCAGGGTTCGTAATCATTTATGAATAYTAAGCATGGGACAATGGCACTAGATTAGCACCCATCCAAGATTATATAGATGTTTTATGAAGATAGGCATATGCATATCAAGATGTAGCATATGGCACAGATTTTGTTCCTGCTATATGGGTAACCAGGACAAGTCTGGAGTTCAGAAAAGAGATCAAGTGYACTCATGACACCAGCAAGTACAACTTCTTTGGCCCATTTCAGTACAGAGTCTGTCCTCTCAGCTCTGTTCAAGGGCTGTCATTCRCCACCTGGGAGATATTAAGGAACTCAACAGCTCACCTGCACCCTGTAAGTGGGGCAGGTGCTTCCCAACGCCTTGTGAAAAGCTTTCGGTTCTGAACATGAAAAAAGAAAAAAAGCAATTGTTTTCCATCATGCAATTGTTTTCTATCATGCAAGGCACCCCAACAAGGGTAGGTAGGTGGTGAGAGAGAGATAAGTGGGAAAGGATGATCTGCATGTTACATGTTATACCAATTCACTGGACTGATATTCTGTGAAACTTCCTTTGATCAAGAGGAAACTGTACACTGATGGAAAATAGGTGCATCCTGGAAAGTACACATTCCCTGYGCGCATTTCATGCTTCTTTTGTGTCTTAAACACCCTCCCAACCCCACYTCCCAGTTAGCTGTCTGCCTTGTAGCATGGAATAAGCTGATTCACTCACAAATCCTGTGAGATGCCAAACATTACTTGTGAGATGTTAAAATAGCTGATCTCCTATGACTTTGAAGGTGCTCAGTACCTTGCACTTCGGGTGTCTCAAACTCTTAGAAAGATATTAGACAAACCAAAAAAACCTCCAAACCCCTCTCCTTATCATAACAGCTTTACAGAGCTGTGGAAACAGCAAGACAAAATAAATATTGAGTGAGAAAGAAAAAAGCCTGTATTGCATCAAATACTTGCCCCAGGTCTTACAACAGCAAAAATGAGGTGACATGCAGCCATACATGAGTGGACAACATGTCAGCTGCACAGAGGGTCTCTTCATCGTCACACATGTCCCCTAACTGGCAGTTTACCCCCTCAGACACAATGTTAAGAGACACAGGAAGAATGTTCTCTTTTTGAAAAGTGTCACATAAAGTAGCTTACCAGCCTGGTTGGCAGAAAATCATATTTTCTGATATCTGATGTCACATTTTATTAGATTTAGGATACTATTATCCTACTTACTTAGGGGTTTAAAAGTATCCTTTTTATAGCTAATGCCACAGGTAGAATGTTAAACTACAGACATTTTGCAGTAAAGGACTAGACTGTTCTTTATTCACATCTGGTATTTTTGCCCCAAACAATACAATAGTTGTTCAGGATTTTTTGTCCTTTTTTTTTTTTTTTTTTAATCTTTGCACATTTGTCCTCAGTTCATCCACTAACCTGCAAATGAATCCAATTACAGAGTTTACAGAAGTCTGGGACTATAATCTATAACATGTTTAATATATTTTAATGAAATATGATTATTTAATATGCATATATGACTTCCTCTTAACTCCAGAGATAAGAGAGCARTTGTACTTGGAGCCCAAATGTAACAGCATTTGCTGTAGCACTTGGCAGCAATTTTCGCCTTCTAGTGAGAAAATGCACACTTTTCAGTTATTGTTATATCAGATTCCAGCTATTAGTGGACCTTCAGACAAAACATTTTATTGAGTTAAATTTTACAGAGATATTCTAGCAGTTTTTCTTTAAAGTCTTTAACTCAAATCTTGATTATTGGTAGTTGAGCTTTTTGAACCGATCACTGTTTCAAATTCTTGACCTTTTAATTTAATCAATATTGTTTTCTGAATGTAATCATGCTCCTATTTAAAGCAGAAACTATATGCATTTAAAGGTAGAATTTGATTCATACTTCCAAGTACATTTGCGATTACCATCAAAAGATAATTACTTCTGATACATTCTGGAGCAAAGCCGTATTTACATAGGTAAGAATTAGCCTTCCCCACCAACTAAAATACAGATGTACCTTTTCTACATCAATTTTATATTTTAGTGATTAAACTATAGCTAACTATAGCTCTTATTCCTAATCAGTCTCTACATCTTAAGTTAYTTTTCAATTCCACAATTTTGCGATAGTAATGTCTTATTGACATGTATCACGCTGAGCACCAGGTTGTGGAGGTACGGGATGAAGCAACCAGAAAAATCGTCTGAAAATGTGTGGCACACTAGACCTGTTCACATCTACTCTGCTTTGACCCTGATCATTGTGAGAATGGAGGGATAGGAAAAGAATTCCGATAAAATATTAATATTTACTAATATAAGCACGTCTAGCATAATTTTGGCAGGGATTCTTTAGTGTTACATACCAAAGGGAAACAGTTCCACAGGAAYGGAGAAATCAGATTCTATTTCTGACAAARCAGAAATATATTTTATTGTTTATGGTGTTAGTTGTCATGGGCTTTAAAATAATAAATCCAGCAGCCAGTGTGATACTTTTCATAAGAAGAAAGACCCAGAAACCAGTAACACTCTGTCTTTAATAACATACGGTATCTTCTCTCAATGGAGAGGAAAAATACCTCATTCTTTACATTTTTAACATTTAGGTTACTTTCTTGTCAGATGTTGTACAGCACTAAAATGATAGACCTCCAAGGAAAACTGAGGCATGACTTTAAGGGCTCTGCAGCTAAACCAACCAACTTGTGTCTTCAGGAGCCACTGGCCTGGATGAGCTACAGGGCAAAGACTCACGTTTGCCCTTGGCAGTTAAAGGGCTTGAGGTACATTTCAGAGCAGTGAGGACACTGGCTTGGATTTCCTTGGCAGAGCAGAAATTAGGCAAAAATAGTTCCTTACTTCAGTTGGACAAGTCTCCTAAAGAGACTTTTTGACACCAAGTGGCTCCAATATTTCAACCCAGAAGCAGTGAAGGCTAAGTAATTTCCAAGGAGATGTTTTTGACACAATTTATAATCCTTGACAATGAAAAGCATAGTTGAACAAAAATATCATAAATCCTACTAAATAAAAGCTTTTTTTCACCCTCAGAATTCCCCAATAYTTTATCAAGAGAGAATAAGAATTCATAGACTTTGAATTTTTCCCACTTTCATTGTTTAAAAGTTTGTCTTTCCACAGCTGGAGTAACGTTAATGTTTAGGGAGAAATATGGATACGTATAGCTACATATCAAGCCAATACAACACTTGTACTGTAAGTGCTACTTACACTTCTCAGTCATCATTAGATAGTTCACTACAAATATATTTTCAAGTGCTTTTTAATAAAATATTTTCCTTTATTTTCTAAGAAGTATTAATTCACCTAGACATAGGTGCAGTTTGGAGCTCCCTTTCTTTCCTACCTGTTCATTCTACCTGAAAAGATTACCTCAGGATTTTARGTTTTCCTTCCTTTACTGAGAGTCATTTCAAATTTCCAAAAATTATTTCTCCAAAKCACTCTATCTTTCAGTAAAAAAGTACCTAGCTTCATTACTAGATCTGCAAGTGAGCAGTAGGATTGGTATCCTTAGTGTACATTTTAGTCGGCAATATTGTCTTGAAATCTGAATTAACTTGGTAATGGTCCCTCCTCCCTCATCCACCTTGGATTATTTTAAGAACATGAATGTAACCTTCAGATGTGTTCTGCAGAGATTTTATTCCAAAGCCTTTCACTGTGATTTGAGATTGAAAGCTTACCAATATTTGAAGAATGCCATTGCACACCAGGCTGTATTTGTTTGTCTCCTGAACTCATTCAATTAGGAAATTAATCCATTACGGAAAATCTTGATTAAAAGTTGGCTTATTCTCCCATTTGATTAAAATTCAGCATTACACTGAATCAATTGTTCAGTACTTCTGTGAAACCCCTATCAACTGCAAGCAGAAGACTAATTGCTCTGTTCTTCTTATGCCTTACTCACCTTTTCTGTCCTCTGGCCATAAAATCTATTGGACAATTAAAAACATGCCCTAATATTGTGATTTTCCTGGTCCCTGGCCACATTCTGTGGCAAACTAGGTGCCACCAGCAATCCTGAGAGCCCCAGGGGACTCAGGGGTGCAAACGAGTTTATAGGACTGAGGCTTTAGCGTCCCCTCATCTGTCGCTGGATGGAGAATGTGGCATCGCTTACTCCTGCCGTAAATTTCATCTTTTCTTTAGCTTTCTAAATCGTTAATAAAATCTTTAGGATTTAGTCCTTTGCATCTTTCCACAATAACATCAGCAAACACAGCTTATCGTGCCTGCCAACAAAGTGTTTTTATAGCTACATACTAAATCCCTAATTAAACTCACCACCTAAAAAAAAAAAAAAAAAAAACAGCAACAAACAAACCAGTTCAGGTTGCTACCTGACAGCCATGTGTCTAGAGAGGACGGGGCTCTTTATCCCAAAACGTTACCTCAAAGTGGCCTCTATCCTCCTGCTCATGGTTTGCTCTGAAAGAGCTCTGTCTGTGCAGCCATTTAAACTGCTTCCCAATTTTGGAGGATGAAATTCTGGCTCAGTAAAAGCAGTGGAAAAACTCTCATTGATTTCAGCAATGTTAGGTTGTACCTCTAAATGTAGCAATAATAATAATWAAAAAAAAGTAATGAAATACTAGTACCTTTTCTTTCCCACATATTTTAATTTCCAGTTTGTGTCTTCTTTGGCAAATATGATCATGTGTAGCAAGTAGCAATCCTGCCTCAGGAAGACTGTCAGACATAAACAGGAGCATTGCTACAGTTTATAACCAAAGCTTCATGAAGAAGCTTTTCCAGGATATTCCTAAAGTATGACTAATTCTTTTTATTATTTCCTTAAACAAAATTTCTGCCAATTTCCCTTGGTTTTCACCCAGGCTGGCTTTTACAAAATAGTTGAACTCTATTAATAAATCAACTAATTTCTAACACAAATTGTATCACAAGCATTGATTTCCTTCCTTGTTCTCTCGTATCATAATTGCACTTTTGGCTTCCCTATGGGTTTTTCTTGAGGTTGAAACTTTATGTCTGGAAAAGTATGCCTAGTGGAATATTTTAAAATTAAAAAAGAACCTACGCTTTCAGAATACTAGCAAAATACCACAGCGCTAGCTACTGCAACATTCTTTTGCATTGTTATTTGAGGAGGAGACAAGAGAAAAGAACTGACATAAACRCAGAAAAGGATCCTCAGGGTAGATCTTCAGCTGCTTCGAAGTTTTAATGGCTAAGGATATGAGCTAGTATCTTCCCTAGCCAACAAAAACTTCAAAAGTGACTTTAGAAACAGTCTACAGTAACAAAACAAAAAAGCAGCTTCATTACATATTTAGTATGGATTTACTGAATTTAATATTACTTCCACTTAGAGTTATAAGTGGAACCAAATATTTGCTAAATTTAGGAAAAAACTATTTTATTACCTCAGACAGAGAGGTGAGAATGAAATTAAGGTGCATAAACAGTGTGGGCAGGTGAAGCTGAGCGTAGAAGAAAGAGGAGAGTTACTAAAATAACTTTGCGGTCAGTCTGATAAAAATAGCGAAAAAGATTTGTGGCAAAGTAATTCAATCAAATCATCTGAAGCAGGTCAGAAGTATTTCATTGTATTGTAGTATCATAAAGTCTATAGTCTTTGTGCAATTAAATGAAATGTGAAAACAAACCATAGACTGCTGCTGAAGAGAAGAAAATAACAGCAAAAGCAAAAGAACATGTCAGCTGCAGGAGATCTCATTTTGGAAACCTACAGCATGTTGATTGATAGGACTAGCATTTTTCAAGCTCTGTCACAGCTGAAGTATAAAGCTGTCAGTGCACATGATAATGATGGATGCTCTAAAACATGCAAATAGCATGAAAAATCATTTCTCACATAATTTTGGAAGATGAGAAGTGTTGTGAACTGAGGGGAAAGGGGAGGGTAGGTCAAGCTTAACATTCAGCCGAGAGGAATAGGCGATTGCCTGGCTGCCGCGCAAGTTGTTAATTACTATGCAAGTGAAACGATGAGTTATGCGGCCCCGCTGCAAATTTTCCCACGGAAATTTTCTCGTGGCCAATGGGTGAGGAGGGAAAGAGCTGCAGCTTCAGGGTTAAGCACAACGGTGTGCTCCTCCGGAACAAATCCTGGCACRGGGACCGAGCGCCAGGGCCCGCCGTGGCTTTCAGAAGAGCGTTTCTTTAAGAACGTGCTGTGTATTTCGGAGGTGACATTTACAGTGTACCATCAATATTGGGGGTGTTTCAGTTAATTAGCCATTTTTATTAGCACCGGAGTACAGTAAAACCCAACATAAGTGTTAAGAATGTAAATTAGTGTTATCCCTGGGCTGATCTAGCGCAAAGCAGGGAACTACCATACACTGCCCCCATACTAATGGCGCCTTTTATTTTCCAGACTGAGCAAAGGTTGTTCATACTATCGTCTTCCAGCTGATTTCCACCTCTCGTTGTGGGGCACATGCATGTGCTTGTGTATGCAGGAGTGTGTCGACACGTAGGTGTGCGCCCTTTGAAGCAGTCAGTGCCGACGCGGGTGCAGTATTTGCGTGGTTGGGGTTTAGCTTTCATTAACTGTGCAGTTTTCAGAAAAATGATATTCCAGACTGCTTCTAGTGAAAAAGAAATACAAACTGGCCAACATATATGCTTTTTCCTTTATCTTTTCTTTTCCTTTTTTCCTTTTTTTTTTTTTTTTTTTTTTTTGGAAGTAGTTGCCATGCCCCACACAGCACAGTATAAAGTAAGTAAAGCATTACTTATAAGAAGGGCCTGGCTGGGGCTCTGTGGAGTGGTAGAAGCTGAGGTCACTCTGAATGCATCCCTTTCTATCCAAAATTCCCTGTTCCTATGTTCCAATTCTACATTAAATTTTGACCATGCCTTGGCTTCAAAACTCTGCCTTGCTCAGCATAAGAATACAAACTGGATCTTGGATGATGCTACTGCATCTTTTCACTTCATTGCACTGAGAGTGTCAGCTTAATATGATCCCACCTGTGGGTTTCCAAGTCTGCCTCCATGTTTGTCTTGGATATTTTCTGTATATTTTTCTTCAATTTCAGGGCTCCTGGTAACAACTCCATAATCATTCTAATCCCTCTTAGAGAGACCTTCTGACACCAGGCCTTCACACATGTGTCTACAACCTTCTAATCTTCTTGCCCCACCCAAATTTGACAAAAAGCAAATTAATGGAACAAAATCAAAAAATACAGTTCTAAATCTTCCACTGCGCGTCGTACATGGAGTCTTCTCTGTCCCTGCCTGCTGGACCGCAAGCTCGTGGAGGCACAGACTGGCTCTTTCTCTGTTGTGTGTACTGCTGAACACACAGTCACACTCCACAAATTGCAAATAACGAGCAATGACGACGGACCTTATTTTCTACTGCCTTCCACCTTATTGCTATTTACCTCTGCACAAAACAAGTGTCAAAGAGGTGACATTAGCAAGCACTATGGTTCTTCAGCAGCTCAGCATGTTTTAAGGCATATTTTAAGTTGAACACTCATTCATAAAAGAGGACAGAAAACTGAACACTACAGAAAATTTTATCTAAATATTTTATAAAGTTGGGACTTGAATTTCCAGGTGAGTCCTGAGTCAATCCAGTTCACATTTCATTTCATTAAAAACTGGTACCATTTTCTCAATAACCAGGCCTGATCTTGCTGTTGTGAATGGGGAGCCACARCCTTCACTGCCCTGTGCTAGGTAATGCATGAAAATGAGGCTTTAAGTAGGTCTTGTTTTGATGCTTTTTTGGGTTAAATGACACTTTTGTGACATATCTGAAGCAGATGACTACGAGCTGATACTCATGTCTATCAATAGTGCCTCATATTTGTTACCTGAAATCTTCAGCAGTATAATGTTCCTTTGGGCATATTTAAGTTCACATATAAAAGCAAATAAAACTCACTGTTACTGCTGGTGAGTTCTTTACATTGCTGTTTTACTTTTATTGGTCCAATTGAAAGAGTCAAGATGAGGAAATGAAACATAAATTAAAATAAGTTTTCAAAATCAATRTGTATCTTACTGATGTTTTTTATGATCCAGAGGTGCTGCACTGGATCCAGATCAGCTCGGAAAGTCTCTCTCTAAATATCTCTCTTGCCTATTACTTCATATACGAGAAGGATTAGGAAGACTTTTCCCTTACCACAAACAAAATGTGTGTAATAAACACGGCTAGTTATCCTTAAGAGCCTTAAATGAGGCAAGTCTCCAGAAAGCAGATGCAGTGAGTGCCCAGCATCTGAATTATCAGTTATAGTTTATAGAATAGAGATGAGAAGCACTATGGGCAAATAAAAAATTACCACTCTTCTAATATGTGGCCCACAGCCAACTTTTCCCAATAATGGTAGGTGACAGGCCAGAGCTGATCCAATGTGCATTTTAATTGGTGATAAACTCAAGTAACAAGCCACTGTTGTTCATCTGTCAAGGAAGACACAAACATATAGCATTCTGTTTATTTGTTATTAGAATATGCATTACCCATTTGTATATGCAAATTAAGGGAAGGTTTCTGGCTCCTAGCAGGAGCAGAAAGTGGATTTCTCCCTGCTAATTTCCTAATTCATATATCTCTAAAAGAGAAGTAAATGGAAAAAGATAACATCTCTATGGTTTGACARAGTGAAGAAGACCCTGAGCTGTACTTAAAGCAGCTTGATAAATAGATGAGCAGAAGCTCATGTAGGAAAAGTTCTCAGAGAAAAAATTGCAGTAAAATATAAAATGATGCTTTTGCTTCAGTTAAATATTATAAAAAATAAAATATTCAGCCTAACACTGATTTTTCAGACTAAAAATATACTTCTGACTTGAGAATTCTTCCTTCTCATTTTAAACAGCTTCCCAAAATATTTAATTGTTTTCATTCAGGTTTTACTTTAAAATGTGGAAAACRAGCTCTAAAACTCGTATCAGGCCCTGGCTTAGCAAACATCCTTCATTAGCATACKCAGTACCTTCTCCTTCCTTTTTTTTTAACCTCTATATTAACAAAACAAACCTGATCAGTCTGAAGGGTCTGAAAAGAAGATTGCATTGTTTAAGGGCAGGCTTTTGAAACCAAAAGGACTCTAACCAATTTCTTATGACCGAGAGGTGGGTACAGTTTCACGTGTTTTACAGTATTCATGTGCTGCTCAGGAGAGCACAGATTGCATTCCATCAAAGGCAATTTTTCAGAGGTTGTCCCTCCTTTTGCTTTCCACGAAAATGAATCTATACCATTTACATGGAGCGCTTAACCTTCAGACTGTCCTTACTACAGCAACACTACTCCTATTGCAGATACATGTTTACTTAGACAAATCTAATTTACCCTTTGTTAATGTGTGCTGTCTTTACTTGCTATATTACATTAAAGTAGAAATAGAGTTACAAAAAATTATCTTGCTTAAAATCATTCATAAGCTTTCATCAAGGGAATAAATTTACCAATTTCCCTCTTAGTTTATAACCATCCACTGTACTAACTTGACCTTTACCTAAACAGGGCTATAATTGCAGTTAAGATTATATAATTTACAATAACAACAAAAAATTACTTTTGAGGAACTGCTACTGGGCATGAATGTCTCACAGCCATTAAATGCATCATTCATCTTGAGAAGAAAATTATTCTTATCCACGTCGACATTTTTAACATAAACTGTACTACTCTCTGTTGGCACTTTTTTACGTACCCATTAATCTCAATAGTAAAGCATAAGTCTCACCCACCTATTCTCTGAAGTTTGGATGTCACTACTGTGTACAATAAAAATTGTATATTCATGAACTCCATTTGTTTTATGTCCTTCTCTCTGTCAAAGTCTCCCAAGCAGCATATGCTTTGCTCTGTGGAGAATAAAATCAAATTTGTCTGTCTTGTCATATTGTCATCAAAGTGATACTATCACAATTAGATTAACATTTTGTGAAGGAGCTGAAGGGAGGGAAAGGAAATAGGAACACATTATAGAGAATCCCAGTTAACCCCTTCCGTAGCATAAACCCCCCTTGCAGTAGCACCCAGAGGTAAAGGAAGTATCCAAAATCCGAAATATGTGACCTTGTCAAATTATTATGGTCCTTCTTGGAGTCAGTGAGGTTCCTTATCTGTCCTGCAAGGAATGTTTTAATCTGAAGGACCAGTAAGACTTGTGAGAACAACAATCCTTCCTCCYAGGCTTTTTTTAAGGGATCGGCAATGAGTGAGTGTGCAGCTACCTGGAGCGAGAGCTGGTCAGAATGGCTGCGGAGAACGTGCCTGGGCTCCCACCTGAATGTGGCACGTGAAGTTTTAAAAGCCTGCTGCAGAGATAACTGGAGCATCATGTGTATGTTCTTTCGCTAGAAAATAATAGTTTGTAAGAAGAGCCAAAAGAGCAGCCTGCTTTTTTTCTTTTCTTTCTTTTTTAATTTTTTTTTGTCCAGTCTCTACCTCAGTTCAACTTTCATTTTGTTAAATTAAAATACCAATTTGTGCTGGCTGTATAAAGGACAAAAACTGGCCTGCTGTACACAGGTGAAGAAATAATCACAGAGAAACATCAAAAAAGTAACTCCAGATTTACTCACACTGTGCACGGGTGTAAATCCCCACATCATTCTAGCATACAGAAAATATCAACCATGCAATAAATTATGCTTGCAYAGGATAAAGATATGTATCTGTACAGCTTATCTTCTTATTATGATTGCATCATCTGCCCATTGATCTCCTGCAGGAATTAATTCTAACAAGAACAGTCTCTGATACTTATTCTTCAAGACAGCCCTGCCAAGGATGCATTTTCTTTTCATTCTACTGTGTGTGAAGCTACCCACCAAACTCTGATAAATTAGACCGCCAGGCACATACGTCATAGCATATCTATTCTATCTCAGAATTACCATGAAAGTTATCAGTTATTCAGATTAGGACAATTTCTTTAATACAGTCCTTGTAGAACCAGGCAGTATAGTTACTGTAAACTGTGTTGCACAATGCAAAATAAAAAAAATAAAAATAAAAATAAAAGAGAGAGAGAGAGAGAGAGAGAATAAACAAATTAGTACCAAGTCTTTGAGAAAGGGACCAAAAGTAACTTTTATGCTTTAATGCAGAACATTTCAGTATTTCCCTTCAGTAGAAACCAGTATTGCCCACATTGCTGAGAAACAAATTATTTTCTCTCTAGTCAAATATATTCTTTTATCTAGCYCTGCACTGTCCTTATCTGCAAGGATTTAAGGACATGATTTTTTTATGTAGGAGAAAAAATGGAAATTCTTCTGGGATTGAATGTTACGTTCCACGAGGCTTGTACATATTAACCAAACAATATAGGAGCAAACTCACATCCAAAGGGTGAGAGAGCAAATATTTCTTGTCCTACATTTTTCTAAATGTTGACTGTTTGAAGAGGGGGACATAGGAAGGAGCGCTGTGGACAGAGGGGTTGGAAACGAGGGAGACAACACGCTGAGAAAGGATGTTAATGTAATGAATAGAAGTACAAACAAGAAGAGGCAGTGGGAAAAGCACGAGCAGAACGGCAGAACGACATACTGAGCAGAACAGTATTTTGGTA
>NW_028185339.1:1954887-1978728 GCF_003343005.1 Rhea americana | reverse complement strand
AAGAAAAGAAACTAAGGTCAAAGAGAAGATAAAACTTAGACTTTGAGATTTTGCCAAGAGGTAGCTCTGCCACTTTTGGTAATCAAGGCAGTTCTAATAGAGTGCAGAAATGAAAGCCAACTGGAAGAGATTCAGAAGAGTTGGAGTAACTCAAGGTAATGGTGACAGACTGCCTGTCCAGTTAATTTGGAAGGAAAAGGAAGGTAGGAAGGTAATCAGAGTGGGGGAATGAGCTTGAGAGATGCCTCTCTTTTCACACTGGCAAAGCAAGGAGCTAGAGGACAGTGAGAGGTATGGGAAGAAAATGAGAAGAAGGCAAGAGCTGGCAGCAGAGTGGTGTCTGTCCTGTGTAGAAGACTGCTTTTCTCTTGAGAACTGGCCATTTCTGTGATRGAAAGGAAAACAGAGTTTAAAAGTCCTGCTATGAGAAGCTGCTTCTTCCTTTAGCYGTAGAACTTTGTCAACCCCTGCCTGAATGCAAAAAGAAGCTTTTTCTCTCATTTCYGATACAAGACCTATGGGCTGATCTCATGAGTGCCCTCAACTCTCCCTGAAGTCAATAGGAGTTGAGGGTGTTCAGCACTTTCCAGGGTCAGGCCATGTATCACTTAAAAATAACTTACCAACATTAAACATCATTAAAGAAACTAATGCTCATTAACTAGCAATAGACCACTGAGAAGGGATCAATAGTTGTCTCTGAAATCATCTTACCTATTACAGTATATGCATACTCTACTTAATGACAGAGAAGGATAGTTACACTGAATGATAGGTCACTGATGACAGTGAATGGGAACGACTGCTTCTTAATTAATCGGGACAGTAGTAGCAAAGAATTCCACTTAACAGAGAGACGTTTGGGGGTCTAACCAAGTGATTAGGAGGAATGATATTCTGACCCTCGGTGAAACAAAGGGACAGCTTAACAAGAAATACAATGAGCATCTTTTTCATTCTTCTGTTTTTCTTCAGGGCAGCGTGTTTTTTTTTCATCTTATATTTTTAATGGCATTTCTTTTYGTTAACTGTCTGCTAATAACCAATGCAGCTTCATAATCAAGCAGGTTGTATTCTGAGCTTTCCAGTAAAARGGACYTTCCAATACAGGACTAATGTGCTGWTCTGTCTGAATAGCTGTTGTTCTATAGGCTTTGTTTAGGGAAAGCTTTTATGATAAGTAACTAGAGTTTTGGTTTGYCCTAATCTGGCTCGATAGACATTATTTGGCAGACTGTGAATGGTCAAGGCTTGCATGGTAAAAGGACTGCAGAAATTGGCTCAAATTATCAGTGTAGTTTCCTGTTTCTGATCCAGTTTTGGATTTCCTTTCCTACAGGATCTGCATATTTGAAATAAAGAATTCCAAGTGCAGAGTAGTTTCAGTAGCCTTCAGAAGATTATCTTGTAGCAATTTTATGAAAAAATAAAAACAGCTAAATCCACAATCCTATCTGCATTCCACTGATACGTAATGACCCTCCCCGTCTGACTAAATTTATTGTAATCCCTATAAACCTAAACCTCAAAGAATTCCAATGCCTTACACATCTCTCCTGCTCTAATTTACGAGAAATTGGTAATGTGCCATCTGGAGGTTTCACTGCCGTTGGGAAGCACGTTCAGCCCACACTAGAAGTAAGTTAGTCCAGAAGGAGAAAGAAAATACAGGGGAAGGAGAAGGTCTGGCTCCAAGAAACAAGTGGCATGAATTCACAAAGAAAAAAACTACATTTCAAAAAAATCAGCTTTCACTTGCATGATCGGCACATACACAACCAATAACCCAAGGTCTCAACCTAAGGACATCAGCAGCATCCCAGGGCAATCCTTACACAAGGACAAACTGTTCTTGAGCAATTTCTGCAATGTAATAGACACAAACAGGTTTTTCCTCAAAACTGGAGTCATGTCAGGCTTCTTGTTTCACCTCTTCTAATTTTCCCTGAACAAACATATTTATTGTGGTTGTCTCAAGTAAATTTCCAGTTCACACCGTTTCCCTGAGCGAGAACAAAAGGCTTCCTGGGGGAGCTTTTAGGCTGATTGGCTGATCTGCACCCAGGTCGTGAGGGGTTTGAGACCATTTTACTTATTGAAAAATATGCCTAGCTRTGACTTTATTCCTTTTACTAAACTGGTTAAACAAAAACAACATTGAAAAATGTATGTCACCAAAGTCATAATTGCTAAACTAAGAACAGAGCAATTCAGCTGTCAAGTGGGATCAAATCAACAAGTTAGACACAGTACTTAAAAGCACATTAGATTGCAAAATATGTTAAAACAGCCTACAATACTAAAATAATCAATCCTAACAGAATCTTAAAGAGAGTTCCTAAWACATTCTAAACTGGGTATTAAGAAGGCAGTTGTCCATTTGTTATGCACTTCAGTTATAGAATATCTTAATATTGAAGCAAAATCATTATTTAACATCTGAACCATGACTTCAGCACCACYTACAAAGTTTCTTCTTCAAATGCCATTCTTTGTTGAGTAGCTTCTTGTCTTCTATCCTTCATTGCCAACAGAGTTAGGGAGTCATGGATGTTAATAGTACATCTGTAAGAAATATCTCCTGTTGACCAGAAGATGCAGTAGAAGGGTGAAGGAGAGACTGTGAGACCAGAGAAGGGACCCAGGCTGGGGAGCTGCTCTGCCAGTGCCAGTGAAGTTCGTGCTGTAATATTCTTTCAGTTTGGCTTGTAGCCATGATTTTTCGCCCCCTTTGGTCTGCTGCTCAGCACTGTTGCCTTCTTGGTCTATGCTGAAAGATGGTTCTATCTCAGAACAGGAAAATCAAAGGGGCTAGGAGACTTCTCAGCTAGTAAAATTTAAAAAACAGTAAAAAGTTACTGAAAAATGTAATCAAATCTTTTCCGGACCCTAGCGTATCAAGCGCCAGCCAGTTCAGGAGGAGGCTAAAGACTGATGTTCTGACTTCTCCTCTCTCACTTGTTTTGGACACCTTGAATCAACAGCCTTTCAGACATCTTTTGAACCAAGAAACAAGGATGTTTGTTTGAACCAAGAAACAAGGATGTTTGATCATTGCCTCTTTTCTCTCTTTTGTACAGATCAGGTACAAAAGTGGAGTATGTCCTGTCATGTTCAGAATATATCAAATTTGTCTTGGATCAATTTGGGAAAGCACCATCTTAATTAGTTAATTAAAACTATTTGGCATCCTGAAGACCATGAAGRCTGTAAATCTGACCTTCCCTCTTTCTAACACTGAAGAAAGAAAAAAATTGGTTGTGAGACTGCTGTTGATCTTTTATTTATTTTAATGAATGGATTCTCAGGTGAAATTATGTCATGATTCCAAGAAATCACATACAAACAATAGATTAAAAGCAGTATCTTCAACTCCCAGGAGAATCCTCTAACCACAGAGCTGTATGGATACCCTCCTCACTTTTACAGAAGCTGTGACACTGTGCAGAAAAGACTACAAGATTTCTGGGACAAACAAAGAGTAATAAAGGTGCAATCCATGGGGTTCAYGCAGTGGCAGCTGGAAAACTAACTTATTTAATGGGATTCAGTGRTATTTTCCCCATCGCACAAATGAGCCAAAAGAAAAGATGTGCCAAAAGAAAACAGGGTACCTGCAGGATGAAGAACATTACACTTCAGAAGTTTCCTGTCCCCACATTGGTTTTTATCTGCCTAACATTTGATCATATCTGTAAGTCCAGTGACTGAAGCCATTCCAACTGCCTGGGCAAATCCAAACCATTGTACTCAAGAACAGTATCTGCCACATTCCTCCACGCTGTTCCAGAGTTTTTATATATATGTATGTGTGTGTGTGTGTGTGTGTGTGTGTGTGTGTGTGTATCACTTTCATTCATTTCTGTGGCTTCTTGATCTTGGAAAAAACAGTTCAACGCCTACATAATACCTTCCCTAAGGAGAAAACTGTACAAGCAAAGTTCAAGTATTCTATCATTGATTGTATGTGTTTCATGCTAAGCTCCTTCCACTATAATGCACTTTATACAGTAGCTGGTAGATTTTTCCACATTTCCTCTGGGACTCCTAAATGCCTTTGCCAGACAATTGTTAGAGAATTGCAAAAGCTCTTCACTTTCCTTCACTGGCAAAACTCAAGTCTTAAATGAAATGTTTGGAAATCTTTAGAAATACTTTATAGTAAATGTTGGGTCTCTTAAAAAGAAGGAAACTGTGCAACCAGCAGAACACAGCTGGCTGCACAAGACTATGTTAAATTGCTTTAGCAATTTGATGTTCTAACCTCATGATACCACAGGTTGTGTAAACCCAAATCAAAATTCACTGTGTACACTGTTATCAACCACTATGTTTATTCTGATACAGAGGCCTTTATTCCAGGAAGCATCTGTGTCCAGAGAAGTATTGACATTTGTGCTTAAATTTAAACATAAGTCTCTTTCAGTAAGATATAAGGACATTTAAGCACCTGTATGCCTAAAAAGAGACTGACAAAAGGCTTATCTGAGTCAGAATTTTATCAATGTTCCCTGAAGGTTATATAAGGTCAAATGGGTAAAATGACTGCATTGTGTTGTAGAGACTTTGTACAGCATTTGGGAAAATGAAACTATAATGAAACATCATTTGAATATCTTTTCATTGACATTTTTGACAATAAAATGTGAAATGCTTTATTTCCCCAAATGAGGTCAGCATATGTGGATAGCTGCCTGAAACAATATAACTTTTGTTTAACTTGTTTAATTTTCTAGATAATGTGCTTGTTCAAAATCAATATGCAGCAAAATATATATTCCTATGGTTTGACTTGTGAGAAGCCCTAGATTTCATTATTAATACCACAGTTCCTGCTGACAGTCCTCTGGTAGTTAGATTTAAACACMTAGCAAAAGGCAGTTCTTCTCAGAAAGTATTTTCAGTCTAAATAATCTGGAACTAGGCAATAGTCATCTTCTTCAACTACTGTCTCTCTGGGAATGCGGGGCAGATTCATATTCATTTCTTATATTTGTATTTATCTGTTCACTCATCCCTTCTTTTGCCATCTGTCATAGAACCTGCTGAAAAAAAATGATATGCAAACATCTGAATCCTATTTTGATATCTATTTAGCATTACTTATTTATGTGTAGAATCCTCTTAAGTTTTCTACAGACAAACCATAGAGGAGTATAAGGACTCCTGAAAATATTGAGATAAACTTCTTAATGAGTATACATATAAAATTGGCATCTGGCCACAGCTTGGTATTTTTCCCCTCTTTGGTACTAGATTCAGATTTCTGGATTTCTTCTAAGAAGAGCTCAGACTCTGCATCTTATGCCATAGCTTTTGATTRCCAAATTCTCAACTTGGAATTCTCAACTTGAATTCTCAGCTGGAAGTGCTTGTAGCATCTGTGTGTGTACTTGGCATAAAAAGCCTGACACACCGGGCAGTACTTGAGTCCTGTTCACCATCTTGCAGAATCAGACCCTCATCCCAAGATTCAACAGCGATCAGAACATGAAGGTTGCCAGATCCATTTTTATGCTCAAATAAGTGTCCAGCTTTTCAGGAATTGCCAGGAAAAGATCACTGACATCTCTTTTCAGTCAAATCAATATTTATGCTACTAGGCAAATCCTTTGATGAAAAGGAGCAAGATTGCAAGGTAGCATGCACACTCCCCCCTTTTTTTTTAACTGAAGTTAAAGTAGCTTCATCAGTTTCCTCTAGTTGAGAATCTKGCCCCTAACTCTTCAGAGTGCTAATTTCTAGCTCTGCATCAATTCAGTAGGGTTTTAAACCCTCTAAATAAAGGGACACTCAAAGGCCACATCATATTCCAACTATTCTAGCAATAGTGGACATGGCGAGGAGACAGTAGATGGACATTTGGCCATGTGAAAAAATTATATCGTGTACAACAAAACAAAAAGGAAAAGGAAAAGGAAAAAGAAAGCAACCGAAGCAACACACTATGCATCCATTCATTTACCGTGTCATTTAGCATATGGTCACTCATGTGATCAAGACAGTAACTGGCATTTTTCCCAGTTAATTCACCTCTTTTCCCTTCTCTTTGTCCTCTATTGCAGCACTAGTCTTTCAGCAAGATTTCAGGTTGTGATCCCTCCCATCGGAGAAAGAGTGGTCCTTATTAAGTACCTGGAAAAAGCCAACAATTTATTAGTGTATTGAGAATAATTATGGTGCCACTTTAATCAAATAAACAATGGTAATAAAAATAACAATATGTTTGAAATCAGCTTACATATTCTCTCTCTCTCTCTCTCTGTCTCTCTCCTTTTATATAAATTACTAATGGAGTGATGGCCTTTAGCTGTAACAGTCATCTTATCAAAATGAGTTACTTTTCAAAAATTTAAGATTTTTTTTCCAAGGGTCCAGTGGTTACAGCTGTGTGAACTAACTGATATTTTACAGATCTTAGCTGTGAATCATTCACYGCAGTTAAGAGAAAAGGCAGGTGAATATTCTTATGCATTCTCTCCTCAGTTATATTTCTGAAGGTGTCCACTCAATATTTTGATATCTATTTAGCATTACATATCTGAGGTCTAGACAAGTGAAGTCTAAACACCCATAGTCACTTGTCATTTTTTTTTACCCTATTTATGAATTTAGATGCATCCTCAAAACACAGCAGGCTATTATGCCAGGAAAGGTTGGCTCCTGTGTTGATATAAATGTGTGTAGCTTTAATTGACATCCATCGAGCAAACAGGTTTATAATAGCTGAAGGTAGCTGTGCTGTACGGGTGGATGTTGTGAGCGACCCAGATTGCAGAGCATGTAAGTGAATCCTCTTTCTCTGGAAAAGATCAAGAAAAGTGAGTATTCCCCAATTTGTAAACACCCAAGTGGCTTAAAGTCTTTGAAGAATATGAAGAACAGTGCTGTTTGAACGTCTTTTTCCTTTAGTCATTACCTGGTAAYAAATTAGTGAAGATAGGAGATTTTGTTTACACACCTCAAGTCCACAAGGAAGGCAATTCCCAGAGCTACATTCTACCTGAAACGTTCAAGGACACGCAGCTGACACAGTGGGCCTCCAACTACAAGACAGACAGCTCCGGGCCACAAAGCTGCTGTATACAACTGTCTACATCCACCTAAATTAGAACTGACAACCAACCCTGGTTTTATAATGCTGAGTTCTCAACTTCTGGACACCAAAACCTATCCAGAAAAGGAAACAGAGTGCAATAGATTTTTTTTTTTTTTTTTTTTTTTGCTATTGGGCATTGCTTCTTCTTCTGTTTCATTTCTTCTCTTTTTTTTTAAACCCTCTTTTTTAAAAATACATCATTTGATGCATCAACTTTTTTTGCTCTATTTTTAGAATTAAATCCTTTAAAGTTAAGCATTTCATTCCAAAAAAAAGTAATTGAAAATTTATATGTTAATGGTATTTGAATATGATATACAGTGTTTTCACTAAAAATAGAGCTTGTTAGGGAGAGGAGTTAAATTTAATAATATATTGCTATACTAAATGGAAGCARTAAGGGGAACAGATAACTTAGAAGAAAGATTCCTACAGCTGCTTTGCAGACTTTGCTGAAGTATCCTTCTTAATGAGCTGATTAAGACTATTTTTTCAAAAATAGCCACTGATTTCATGTGCAAGATTTCAACTGCCTCTGAAAAGGGAATAATTTTGAAGTTCTGAATAGTCAGGACTGCATACAAAGGGGATGAGGACTTAAAACCAGCTAATTTTATCTGTTTCACACTAATGCCATGAACAATACAATTTATTTTCTTAGAACCTAATTGCCTTGTTTCTAAACAAAAATATTACCTAAGCATAAGCTGCCATGAGCTTTGCTGGGATAAAGATAGATTGAAGAGTCAGCCACTCCTGACTTGTATGTTTATGAACACAAAACCCAGTCCAAGTGTGGTTTTTCTAGCTTTCCTCAATAACTGATGACCTTACAAATAATCAAGATTGACATTTCTCTTTCCCCTTTTTTTTTTTTTTCCATTTGAAAGGACAGATACTTCTGCTTATGAAAATGTATTCCTCATACAATTATAACAAATTTTAAAYTGAACACTGCTTATAGTTCCTTTCCATTTTGAGGATAATAGTCCTRTCATAACTGTTCTGGTTCTCAGATATGCCTTGATTATATCTTTGCTTTAAAAAATGGGCAAAGTAGTCTGGGTGAAGTCTTGCATTGCTCTTTGTTCTGTAACATGTTTTGTTAGCGAGCCCAGAGTGGTATCTAAAATAGTGTAAATCATCAGTTTTTAATCTGGCAGGAAGTAGATAGTGGCCCATTAAACTTTCGTAATTAAATTTCCCCTGCACTCCCCCATAGAACCATTATCTGAGTTTTCTAATTAACACAAGAGGAGGGAGTCAATTCAGAGTGATGGGATCTATAGCCATCCCCTTTCATTTTAATGACCTTTAATAAACTTTTATTGCTATTGATATTGATAATTATAATACACCCTTTCATCTGCAATGTGATTCTAAGGGCCTTTTCAAATTTTCAAAAATTCTCCCTTAAAGATGGGAGCACGCCAAACGGTTGTATCCTCCAAGATTCAGAATTTGGAGCTAACAACAAGAGCAGGAGCAAAGACAAAGTGTAGGCAGGTACTGCGCGAGTTTCCTCTCCTACTTTTGCCCGTGGGTTGTGCTTTGGTCCTGATCTGTCACAGCCCTCTGAACTCGCTGCAGAGCCTCCCCCAAACAGATTGACAATAGTGCTGAATCATGAGGTAGTTTTGTGGCAAACAACCACAAGGAATTATGCAGAGTTCATTTAACTTATCTTACTCTCAGCCTTATGGAGGTCAGATACGAGAGAGGAGGATTAACCACTGTGACATCTAGTCCTTCCTTAGACTTTTCATCGATGGTTTTTATACTAACTGAACATTTTTACATGGAGCTTTTGCAGACAAGTGAAAGCTTCTAACCTCACAGAAGCTTCTGTACAGCATCACTCCTATCTTGGCAATCCTCCTTCACGTGCGCAAGTCTGTTCCCATCAGTGACATTCACTCATGGCTTGGAAGAGATGCGGGACTGAGCACCCTAGGGTGTCCTTCTTTTTGTTGTGCATACCTGAAGGACAGGTTCACCCTCCAAAACAGGAGGTACCTATACACACGAGCAAAGCCTGCATCTGTTTACACTTCCTCTGGTGTAAACAAATGACGATCTCGCTAAATGAGGGCAGATATTTTCTCCTTCTTGCCTATTGCCCTAAGAACATGRAAAAGCAATTCTAGTAATAAGTTTTGTAAAAAAAAGCATCCTTCCCAAGCATAGAGTAATTAATTATTGTCTTTTCTTAATTTCATAAACAGGCTTTGGACCTAAACCTATTTGCCTGGAAATAATCATGTACAGGAACTTCATTTCTTACACTGTGCAACTCTCAGGCATGAACATGACTTAAACAGCTTAACACAGCTATATGTACACTTCAAATTAAGCAGGTACTTGGGCTCTTTCTCTGTACAGCTTTGCTGGAAATTGCAGGAGGAGACTAACAGTTCATCCCACATAAAGGCTGCTGGAAAAGATTCCTTGTCTCTTGGCCCACCGCTTTTCCTGTGGATGTCTGAAGACACATAAGAGAACAGAAGCACGTGGATGTTGGACAGTTCCAGCAACGGATTTGGCTCTCCTGCTAGCCTTCCCTGCAGTGCAGGTACTASATACATATATATATACATACATATGTGTGTGTRTGTGTATATATATGTATATGTATAAATACAAGGTGAAAAGTTTTTTGAAAGAAGAGCAATCTATGATTCAGATGGAGAAAAAGACAGGCAAAACATTGCTTTCAGAAAGAATCCCTCCATTAGTAGCCAAGAATCACTGGATGTTAACTGCAAAAGACTTAGCATTTCTCATGTTAATATAACTGTAAAACACAATAAGAATGCATTTTCTGAAAGAGCATTGGAAAAGATCCTTAATTAATAGCAACACTCAGTCATATCAGGTGGAATCCTAAATTTAGATTAGGTAAAAAGCATCGTCGATTAAGTTGAATTAGAGAGCTTATTAAATACTCAGTCTTTATTTCTATTGCTTGAATTACTGATTCAATGATCAGCATTTGAACCCAAGTTCTTCAAGCGCAGTAGAACATGCCTCTATATGTTTGCCTCTTCTCAGTAATTTTAAAATTTTTGTTTGATGTTTTCAGGTGGACTTTTTATTTTTCCCTCAAAGGACTAACCAAGCTGGTTTCTGGTCCATTGGTAGGCAGGAAGGTATGAACTGGATGAGAGAGGAGAGAAATTGCTTCATCAAAAAGGTATGCAATAAAATTTGGCATATGTTGTAAAAGTGATTATGAGGTCTGTGTGAAAGCAGTAGTAGGTAAATTTTGGCTGGCACAGTGTATAGATACACAAGAGAAAAAACACAGCCAACAGTGTGATCACAGGACAGGAACCAGCTGCCTGGATTTTGCCTCTGAAAAACAAACAAGGAAAAGCACAGAGAGATCTCCTATGTGACTTACAGTATTTGGGGATATAACAAAGCATGGTTGAATGGTCAGCAAACATGATTTGTACGTGTGAGTAAATGTTCATAYGAAAATCCTCTAAACATGTTCTGAACCCCTTTACCACCACCCACTGCAATTACTTCTGCCCTTAGCATGAGTATGGTGTGCCCATGGGTGGAGAAATAGGTCTGCAGAGAGCTTTTTCTGACAGCATATCAAAGGAAAGAGGTACATGATAACTTTGTGTATGTTTGAGATCAGGGGGAATATTACACTGGGTTCAGGCAGAATTTAAATCAGCAGTATCATATTTCTTTCGGTGTTTGTTTGTATCGTGTCACTCCATGAATTCTAAATAATGTAGAAGTTTTCTATAAATATAGAAAAATTCAAAAACACCTGCATTATAAATTTTTTTCACACTAAAACAGGCTGATGACACACTCCTTCTTGAAAACTCCTTCTAGGAATTGCCAGAAATTAATATTTCAGAAGTAGGATGCCTGCCAAATTGGCAGATACTCATATATGGACTTAGATTCACTTTTCTGATCTCATCTGCTGATGACTTAAGTCCTCATAAATTCTATCCACATCAACTTCTAATTTTATCACTCTTCAAAAGTGATTAAAACCATCTTTGAATATTACTCAGCTGTTTTTTCTGGTGTACCATGCACCTCTGAGTTCCACAGATAAATTAGAAAAATGAGAAGAGGTAAGTAGGTTATAGAATTTACTGAATGAATGAGTAGTAGCTACATTCTCCATCCAGATGTAGATTGTGAACCTTTCTTTTCCTTACTGATGTATTAATCTTGTTTCTATTTCTCTGTTTCAGCCAGTGATCGTTCTCCAAAAAGCAAAATCCTACATTCTAGAATGTTGTAGTAGAAAAGACTATCTGGAAAATTTTTACCTGTTCATTTATATATGGTATGATATAACATATGATATATTAATTACAGAACATTTTATGATGTGTATATGTATATATATGAGCATAATGTGCACATATAATCATTAGCATATTAATTCATAATTTGTGTTACATATTTTTATTTTCTATATCTATATGCATGCACAGATAATTATGCATGAAATAAGCATATATATGTGTTTGTGTGTGTATTGAAAGGGCAAAACATGAAGAAGAAGAGAAGGTGAAAGAAGAAGAAGAAGTGAAACAAAATAAGAATTTTTCCAGCTCCAGAGCATGGCAATGTTGAAAGGGGCATCTTCCACAAGCAAGTAAATAGTGYAGTATTAGTAGTTCTTAATGCAGTAAGGATAGCACTACCATAGTCCATCCTTGTCCATCCAGATTACTGTCCCTAAGCAGCACCAAGGACAATTTCTTCCAGGTATCTATAGCAGCACTGGTCACTTGCCAAGGACCTCTCTAACCTGTTTGCAGACTTTTCAGAACACTGTTCAAGTTTACCACGTATGAACGGACATTTTTCTTACCTCTAGCAAATTACTTTCCGGCTTTTCCGTCACTTCCCAGTTTGCTCTTTCCTCTGCATCATATTGTGAAGAAGTCTTAGTGGCATACAATAACAAATATCAAAACTTGTTCATATTGCATGTTTAAAAAATTGCATTTTTTCTATAAGCATTTGAAAAGGCAAATTGTAATCGGGTTCCCATAAATAGGTTGCTTGACTTTAACCAGTACATACCATAATTCACTGATGAGAATTTAGACCAACTAAGGAAGAACATTCCAAGCAAAGAAACATCTGTGATTAAAGCATCAAGCAGTCTTTCTAACCATGTACCAAGTTCAAGGTCTCTGATAAGCCACCTGGCTACACCTAGACACTCCGATAACCCCAAGCTGGTATTACATTGTTTAGCCAGGGAAGGTCTTGTTGTTGGGCACCCAGCTGATAAGCTTATGGCTCTCTCTGTTATGAGACACAAGAATATTTGACTACCATGTAGGCAAAACATGTACAGAAAACGGTGAGATGGGCATCTTAATAACAAAGGCTGGTAGCAAACAGTAACTTTGTAAGGCTGAACTCCTGCATTTTTGCTTCTTTAGTATTGTTCTTCACTTCTGARAGGCTTCTGTGACAATAGTGACTCAAAACGTATTCCTCAAAAACTTGGAGTCTGAGGACTGAGAGTAAACCTCTTCTGAAACCCTGATGTCAACCCTTTATTATGCCTGTTTTCCCCTTACTGGGCTCCTAAACTCGCTTGCCATCTGTTCATTTACATTTCACCATTCCTTCCCATCACCTTTTCTTGTTAAGAGTCTTCCTGCACAGAAACATTGCTCTTCGCAATGACAAATTATTGTGCTATAAGAATATACTTAGAATGATATTGATATGGTCAAGCCTGTCTTTCTCATTCAGTATGCAAGTAAATACAACTAATAGGTGTTCCCCCCAAATTTTCTGCTTTTACCCATGACTCATGGCTCCWAATCCCTCTCTGTTGAGTGTTAAGSGTAACGTATTTCTTTCATTTTACCCTTGAATGTCAGACRTTTTTCTCTCTGTTCTTAATACTCCTGCTTCCATTTGTGAACTAGACCTTCCCATAAATTACACTGATGAGCCAGGTAGATGTAGAGCTGTATTTTGCTAGTATTCTAAGATTTAATTCATAATATATTGCCTGTCCTAGAATTACTATTAATTTGTTTTTTCTGTCTTTATTCCTAACAAAATTATTTATCATTTAGCAGCGCTCAACTTGTTATGTTCTGTCTCCAAGTTTTCCTCTTAATTACTCAACAGACCGCAGTCTCCAAGCGACCTCCTATTTCTCACACATTGGTAAGATCTTTATTATTTGCTTTGAGCTGTATTTTCAGACTTCATTTTCATCTTGACTTCAGTGATCATGCTTTTACTTTAGAAGGATATTTTTTGCAGCAAATGATCTTATGATTTRTCTGTTTGTAGAGTCTCCTTTTTCCTTTTATTGCTTTCTGTATTTCCATGGCAATATACATTGTTTCTTCAGCTTCTCATGAAACATGTTTTTTATCAACATCTTCCTGCAATTAGAAGACCAGGATAAGGAGACTCCCTCCTTAGCGTATTCCCCGTGTCTTTGCGCTGTACCTCCAATTCAGATCAGTTCCTTACTGTGCTTTTGTCTACAGTTAATGTATTTGACCACAATTTCCTTTACAGGWTTGTTGATTAAACTTATAGGTGAGGTCATGTTTGCTTCTTGAATTGTAATAAAAAATTCACTCAGGTGACTCACCAATATATTATTTTGATTATGTCTCCCAGATCACTTCTTACCAGGGTGAGGACAGCTGTGGTGTCCCCCTCACTTCTGTTTTGTCCTGACATTGTATTTTAAATGTTGGTTAGCCTGTGAGTCCCCTGAGCCATGGAGTAYGCTATGCATTTCTGGCCTGGCAGAAGTATACTGGGACCCTGTTCTCCTGCTGAGGTTCCTGGATATTTCTATAATACAAATAACTGGAGAGTGCTCCTATCTTTTGTCTTAGACCAGTATGTTGTACCCTGTGATTATGACCAGCTGTGAACTCACCTGCTTATCTTCTTCTACAAATGCATCAACCCTTTGCTTAAACCCTTATGTTGAGTTCTCAYGCGTAGCTGTTGTGATCAAAGCCTAACCGTTTACTTTTAAAGCTGTGCATGCTTCCTTTCTCATCTACATCTTTCCTCTAGTTGCCCCCTGCTCCCCAGCTCTGGTGGTTGGGTTTGCTGCTCGAGCTCATCTCAGCACTTTGTCTTCCTCTTCTCACTCTGACTCCTGCGTGCGGGGCGGCCCCTTCGCAGCAAGTTAGCTGGCTCTAGGAATCTCTCTTCCACCTTTCATGCTTGGATCTCCACATTGTGTGCTATTTTAATACAAGGAATTTACTCTAGAAAAACACTGAAGAAGTAACTGGCTATTTATGTGGCAGTAGGTGTTCCCTGGTATCGCTGGGACATTGATRAGATTCCCCCTCGGTCTTCTCCTCTCCAGGAGGACCTGCAGTTCTCTCRGTCATAAGGTGTCAAGTTCTGTTTTGATCGCAAGGCACAGAGGTAAAGCCCACCTACACTAATGACTGTCAAATAAGCGGGGACCRTGATGGCAGCACAGTATGAACTAGAAAACAGCATGAAGTAAAGCACAGGCAGGTACCAGGTCCAGAAAGCTGCTTCAGAATTTTAATCCTGGTTACTGGGTTGCAACTTATATTTAGGGTATTAATGAGTCTGCAAATTTTATCTCTCTGCTTTTACAGACTTTTAGAATTTCACCGCAAACATTGTAAACTTAAAAAAGAAAGGAAAARGTGTACTGCTAATATCAAGGATTACCAGAAATGAAAGAACTGAATGCTAAATATAGCTTTTTCTTTTTATTCAAGTTATTCACCCTTACAGCAAACTTTGTGTACACTCAGTTTTATGGTTTTCTCCTCATATTCTGTATAAGTACAGGCCATAGCTGAAATGGGAATTCAGAGGTACTAGTATGGAAATTTTGAAGACTGTGATTGCAGTGCAAATGTTCTCCATGGGGAATTCCTGTATATCTGCTGGAACTGTTATGAAATGCCAGCCTATTCTGATCACTCTGGATTCCTCTCCCTCCCCCCAAAAAAACAGAAAAGGAAAAAGACAAAAATAAAACTGGAATATCATCCCACAAACCCTAGAAGGTTTGCCCAGGGGCAGGAATAGATTTCAATTAATTCTGTGTATATAGAATGCATTTTCAACTGGTGAAATCATTCTCCCATTTTTCCTATTTCTTCTCCTATTTTCTTCCTCTTATGTCATAAAAATTTTATTTCAATTTATTTTTATTGTTCTTTTTCAGTCTAACTGAGTATAGAAGTAATGAGCTTGAAAAAGAAAGCATCTTGGTACAAAAAAAAAATCAGCCCTCTGTTATGCATTTTACTTGTGCTATGAAAACTCCATAATTCATGTATTTTTTGAGTCAAAACCAGCCATGGTTAATATCTTTCTCCAAAATCACTGAACACTGGAAAAGCCTCTATGGCATTCAAATTTCAGTTAATTTTCTGTAATAATCGAAGGACATTGTGGTTCTTCACAGGTTTCACATAACTTAAGATATTTAAGAGAACAAATAATTAAAACTGTATGTGAAAGTAGTGAAGAGACTAAAAGAGACGGAATATTCATCTAAGCTGAAATGTTGCAGATACCCTAACAAATTTAAAGAGGCAGTGCACTGGAGAGGTAAAAAAAAAAAAAAACAAAAAGTGAAAGACAAAAAAAAATAACAGCTACATAGTTACAAAAGCACACTGTCTTGATTTATATACAGTAACTTTGCGAGGCAAAGAAAAAGAAAGGAAAAGTCGTGTCAACGAATGCTGATTGACAATCTGCTCTTGACTGACCACGCTACTCTTATGAATGCAATTAGTCCATCTGGAATGAATCTGGGTCATCTACCTACAAGTATAGATGCCATTGATGGATAATATCCATAAATTTTATTTCTTTCAAAAAACTACAGCTCTCTTTGGCTCAGAAACAATTTCCAAACCAAACACAGTGGCCTATGAAGTCTGGCATGGAGCCACGTACCACCTCTGGGAAGGACATCTTTCACAGCCCTGCTTCCCTGTAACCTTATTGCCAGTGAAAGGTAATGACAAGTGCTATGAAATGGCCGGTATAAACAGCAATATTCCTCATCAACCAGCCCATTCCACGAACTGTATTGCTCCATTCAGTTTTCAGCAGAACTCCCCACTGACCTCAATGAGGATTTAGCTTAAAAAAAATGCTGGCATAATATAGTTCCTTGCCAATAACAAGGATACTTTTTTTTTTTTTTTTTTTTTTTTTTTTCTGAAGGAATAATAAGAAGAAACATAGAAATTCATCATTATTGTTAATTGTAGGTTCAAATTACTAATTATTTGTAATAATTTCCTTCACTTCGGCCTGTTATTACGTATTATTACTTTTTGTTGTCAAGGTTTCAAACAGTTGCACATACAGGATGAGATACCATGCAGAGCATRTTATATTCTATGAGGGTTAAATTTACAGTGAGCAGCAGGTGCCAACTGAATCTGAAAAATTCCTTGAYTGATTTTCATACAAAATTTCCACAGAAAATAAATTTTATCTAAGATATAATTGGGCTACTTTTGAAGAATTCCTAATTTGTGGGCTGCAAACTACTAAATTTTACAGTAGGGAGCTGAGGAATGCAGTCATACTATCTCAAGTATATGAAAAGGAATTTTTAGGTTGACCTTGAATAACATTCAAGTGGATGAGATTAAAAAAGTTCCTATTTGGGGATATTTAAAGATGTATTGACATTTTAGGGTCTGGACRCAAAAAGATAGTCACCCATCTTCATTTGGTCACTCAATCTTGTTATGAAAGCAGAATTGGAAATAGCTTTAGAGTTGAGCTTTGTATGTACAGTTATGATGACAAAAACATATTTATTAACAAACTTTTATGATGTCCTTCAACTTCTAATTAGTAACAAAAAAAAATGTGGGTAAATATAATTTATTCCTTAAATGCTCTTACTGAATAATTGACTGTTTATTAACTACAAAAGTCAAATTACTAGGCTTCCTTTCAATATTTGATATTATTGTACTGTAAGAACCAGCTATGACTACTAGGAAGCTACAACAGATAAAACATTGAAGTCATAACTCATCCAGGTGTTAACTTCATTAAATAGCTTCTGTAGTTCTGGGACTTACTCTTTACTAACTAACGGAAAAATTAGATCTACAATCACAGGATTACTTTCAGGAAAAGGAAATTAAATCTATAGGAAAGCTAAAAGAATGAAGAATCAAAATGAGAACCTTGACTGACTGTGAAATTTTATGTTTTTTTCATTATGGGAAACTTCACTCATCCATATTTGTCTTTTATAAAGGATTATGAATTGAGGACTACAACTCCATAAAATTTATATTTTGTCATCTGTTTTGATTGGTGGAATTGTGTTATTGAGAAGGATTCTGAGATCACATTAGCCAGGAGAGAGTAATGCACTACACCCACTGGAAGAACAATACATGTTCTTATCTACCCAGGCAGGCAATCAATTCTCTAGTGCATATATCAATACAGGCTAGAAGTCCACTATTGGCAGATCGTGTGGATGAGGTCTTGATATGGGCTTTACCAGCAATGATTACCACAGCTGAATTCACTGTGGGTTAAACAAACAAGCAGGCAAGCAAACAAGCAAACAACAAACATGGTAAAAAAAAAAACACAACTGATTAGTTCTCCAGCACTGTGAATTTATTTCCATAATATGATAATATAAATGCTCCTCTCAGCACACAAGTGCATAAAGGATATGATCCACTTTTATCTGAAACCTAAAGAAATGTATTATTTTAAAATACTGAATATGGTGAAATGTCTTTTGCTTTCAGGGAAGTCAACTCAAACAAAAGTTTCTCTCTGTTCAAAACCATACAAACATAAATATTTAAGTCACGTTTCATAGTGCTTGCCATTTTCATGAATTTCAGGGCAAAAGAAAGAATCAGTAGACACAGAGAGARGTTCTAAATCTTGTTCCAGCTGACTAGAAACACAGAAGCAGATTCATGAATACTTTAATGGAACTTCTGGCTAAGAGCTAGCCTAGATAAAGGATATCTTGTGATTGGTTTGCCAGCCTAGATTTGAAGACATAACCAGGCTTTCCAACCATGGAAAATGATTATAGTATGACTTGTCATTTACCTAGTTTTGGGTAGAGATTAATAAATCAGGTAACATTCAGGATAAAGTCTAAATACATTACATGCTTAGTGGGTGCCAGGATTGAAATTCTGATCTCCCTGAAATCTGTGGTGATCTCCCACTGACTTCCTAGGGCCAAGATCTTATTCCATGACTTCTGTGGTGCACTGCTGACTTACTGGCATCTGTACAATTTGGTTACTGTAAAAGTCATTGAGACTTCCAGGAATGTCTCAGATACTGGAACTGTGTAAACCATTTCATTAAAACCATTAAAATACTTCAAACTCACCCTACTTCAGTTTTGAGTTGCACATTCAAAAGTGTATCTTGGTTTTGCATTTATGAGCTCCTTGAAGGTTTTTCTTTGATTTTAGGACATAAATCAAGACCCTAGGAGAGCATTTACCCTCTTAGGCCAAAGTTTATTAAGAAATTTACTTAAAAATTTACTTTCAGAACTGATTCTCTGGGTTGTAAAAGACATAATATGCTTTGAGTTTAAGCAAAGCAGCTCTGAGTATTGGCAAGTGTGGCAAGTGGCAAGTCTCAGAATGGGATCCAAACAGCCAACACACTGAATGGAGAAATACCCAATCTTGTCAGTAGGGAAATGACAAGGATAAAAAACCCTATCCTTCCTATTCTGTCCTGTCCTATGGTGTCGGCCAGCTTATCAAAAGTATCTCCATTGCTATGGCTCTATCTCTYAGAGATTGCTTCTTCCAAAAATGGAGGAAAAGCCTTTTAAAATCATCTCTCAATGGGAAATCTTACTGCTTTTGAAGTCTGTTCTGGGATGAAACTCCCTCTACCTTGTCTTGAAGCTGTTAAAATGTGTTGAAATATTGCAGTGCTCATCTGAGAGAAGGAAAAAAGTGACCATATCTTTTCTYACCTGGAATGAAAGATTACTTCAAAAGGAGAAAGACCTTCACACCAGCCTCTAATGCAAAGACTCTATGTATTTTATGCAATGCCTAGTTCATGTCAAACAGCTTCCTGGAGCAGGGACCAAGACCACAGATGCTTTGTGAATGCCTGCATCCTTGAGAAGTAGACTCATGATCATACTTTCCTTGCTTTTGGGCTCAAAGAAATGGGTGCAGGACTGAGGCTTGTCAGGCTAGATTATCTGAACTTTTTGACCTTTTGAACTTTTTGAYAAATTTATTTTTATTTGATTTAGCTGTAACATGTATTGACCAAGTGGCTATGGCTTATCTTTGTATGGTACAAGCACAGTTTTTATACAGATAATAATAATAATTAGCTATTCTGCTTAGAGTGAGATATTTATGACTCTAACACAATGAAATGGCATAAAGAAATACAGCCTGGTACGACAGTAGAGGCCATGAGAAGTAGGGGACACAGGATACTGTGAAGAGGAGTACAGAAATGCGATGRCCAGAGATGGGGCACAAGTTTGGCRCTGGAGACTCCACAGCTTGAACAACACCCAAAAGCAGATTAAAGAAATGTATACTTAGAGTTACACTATATAGACTTCAGGTGTAACAAAGAGAAAGAATTATTATCCAACATACATATAGGGCGCTATATATAATAAAACCAGCTGTAATATGGAGTTGCAGACCAAGGTGTAAAAAYATATTAGCAAACRTATAAAAATGATGCCTTYTGAATCCTAGAGTGAGGAAGACAAAACTATCAACATCAACATCATAATCCTCCTGCAAAGGACTCATGGTGTGGATGACTCCTCATACTCTCCTTGCACACCAGGCTGAGGCCATTAACCTTGRGACCCAGAGAGGTAGAGAAAGAGTGAGCATCAGGAAGAGGAGGTGCATTATACACACACAAAAGAAGTGTGTATGTAACAATTTCAACTGTATTCTTATTATTGAGATTTTTTTCTGTATAGTAACGTTCTTCTTTCCTTTTTTTTTTTTTTTTTTTTTTTTTAGGACGACAACCTGGGCTAGCAATGGTAATTGTCTGAACGATTATCCTAACCATAAGTCCTTGGCTTTACATACGCTTTTNTGAGATTTTTTTCTGTATAGTAACGTTCTTCTTTTTTTTTTTTTTTTCTTTCCTTTTCTGTAGGAATAGAATCTGGGCTAGCAATGGTAATTGTCTGATCAATTATGCTAACCATAAGTCCTTGGCTTTACATACGCTTTTAGCCCATAGCAAGATTTTGTCATTAACAACGTTATTCCTTCACTGAGCTATGGTTACATCAAGACTGAGACGTCTGGAGGCCTGTGGAGGAGCAGAATTTGTGGTGCTTGGAAAGGCTTCTGTTTGGTCGTGGAGGCAGCTGGAGTGCTGGGGAACTCCTAGAATAAGCAGCAACGGAGCATCAGCTGTTTGGAGGCTGTGGGGACTGTTTGGACACAGGGCTGACCTTGTACCTGGGGCAATTTTTGACCTGACGTAAGGGAGGAGAGGAGGACACACCATGCCAGGTATCCCCAGAGCCCTGTGGCTCTCCCTTATTGACGAGACAGCAGACGGGCTTAGCAACACCTGTTCATTCACAGGCCTGGCCAGCCTAGCTACGTGGGAAAACTTTAAAAGTGCTTTAGTCAAATCGATTTAGTCTCAGAATTGTTTTTCGTTTCAGCAAAAGTTTGCTTCGRCTTCATTTTCCTTTAAATTTGAAGTCAGCAAAGATAAAACAGGGTGCTCAACACAAATAAGCGCACATCCAGCCTTGCATACCCATTTAACTAAAGTGGATTAAAAAAACACATTTTAAATTAAAACTACGAGATTTACCTCTGCAGAAAGTTGCAGTTTTCTTCTGAAGGTGGGCTTTTCAGCTGAGCTTCTCTATCCATCTGGCAACAGCTGAAAGGAAAGATTACACTTGCACGAAGCGTCTACCTGTGACCTCACTAATGCAACCATGACAATTACTAAGTTTTTTGGGGTACATGTATGAGATAGGGACTCATTTTTGATTTCTTCCAGAACGCAGGAAACCTTACGAACAATATCAGTGATCCCACCCRCCAGCACACTGAGATGTAGCACCCTGGTCCTAAAGAGGGGCCGACAGAGCTCTGCGAGCTGCATAGTTAGCAGGAAGGTTGCTTTTTACGCTCAACAATTTAGGAATCAATGAGGCAGGAYGCCAGTTCACAGCAAACTTTGCTATTTACCATATGCATCCTCACCTTTCTCAGTTCCCCACGTTTCTGTATCTGTATTTCTGAGGAGCACACGATTTTTCTGTGTGAGTAAGAGAGAGGACGGAGGAATGGCAGCCCAGTTCCCCCCGCAGCCTCCTTTACTCATTTCCCAAAGCTCAGTAGCCTGCTGTGGAGAAAGTCCGCATATTTGTTGCTGCCTGCCAGTTTATAAAACTCCGACTTGGCCTTCATCTCTCGTATCACRACCACTTGAGTGCAGCACAAAGACTGAATTAACAACCCTCTTGGTGACCTGCTACCTGCTGGAGGATCCCAGGAACCCGCCGTTAACGCCTAGCAGTTTGCACAGACCCATTGCAGCAGAAAAGGCAACCAGCCCCGCGAGCGTACCGATGCGATTTCTGCAGTCAGGGGAATACAAACACAGAGATCTTTCTGAGCCTGAATGTCTCCGTGCAGGGCWATGTGGCATGAGGCAGGACGGGAGAAGGCTTATTCAGATCTGACAAAGASTTGTTACAAGAGACCGGAATTAAAATGAGGCAATAACAGAAGTAAGTGTTTTATTTCTCTCTTCTGGGAGATTGCTTAAGGATGAATTTAAACTGACATAGGTATGATACAGCACACTGTCTCCTAATATGCATTAGAAATCTGCACATTTCTTGTTGAGGAATGAAAACAGATAAAAATCCTTCCCATTATCCATCAGAAATAAACAACCTTCAGTCATAAAATATGAATTAGCCAGAGGATAAGTCTGAGGATAAATTTTCATAGAAAGGGTTATTTTTCGTGCTTTATAAGGGATTTACAAGAAACCTGCAGCATGCCATGGGAGAAATGAAGTCCTCTTAAGGCTTTACATTGTTTTGCCACCACTTTCATAATACTTGTTTATGTTTTAAGGGGGGAAAATGTACAGCGAGGTGGAACGGTTATTGACCAGATTGATCATGGGAACAAATCTGCCGGTGGTAACCTTGTTTAATGATATGTTGCTGGGCTCAGCACCTTGCTGAGGCTGTGATTCTTCACCGGCTGGGCCCGCATGATGGATCACGGTAGGAGGCTGATGGTGCAATCACTCACCGGCAGCCACTGACACCTGCACCAGCCTGACACCCGTCCCCGCCGGATGCATCAGCCAGCCTGCTCAGCCTACTGGGAGACACAACTATTCCACCAAGCAGCAAACAAAAGTTCCTTATCCACCTTGCAACTTCTTCCTTAGGACATTTCCTTCTCTTTTTCTTCCCATTTTGCCCCAGCTCCATTTGCATTTTCAATCCCTTCTTTGTACTCACCAATCAGATCCAAAGCTGACTTAGGAGCAACAAAATGAAGCAGCCGCTAAATCTAGTGAATAAGAGGATTGCCTTGCAGAAGTATGAAAATAATGCTTTGATTTTTTTTTCCCCTCACGGAGAACCTCTAACAGTTCATGCACATCCCATTAGGCAGAAAATTGCTGTCTGTAAATACGATGAAACCCCCATCTTCTGTGCATCATTATTTTAAAGAGAAAACCTTTTACTCCTCTTTATACCATATGTTGAACTTTCTGATTTCCCAATTAAAACAGGTAACAGAAAAATGAGCAAATATTCCTTTGTAGACAGTTCTGTTCCTCTTTTTCCTACAACCTCAATAAAAATCTGAAAGCTAATGTGTGCAACATTATTTTAGATTCTATACTTTAATATCACAAATAGATCTGCAATTCAACTGCTCTAAAATCAGTTGCTTATGTATCCACACAGGCATTATCTGCACTATCTGCCAGCATAAGATCTACATTTAGTATTAGTTAATTGGTTGGGATTTTTAATAGTGTGTCAGTTTTATAATAAAAACAGTATGTAAATGATATAAAGCCACTTATAGTGTAACATTTAAAAATATATCTAGCTTGTGAAATAATGATTTCAATGGATTTTCTCCTCTAGTCATCTCCTTGAGAATTACAGAGTTGATGAACTTTTTGGAAGAAAAAAGAAAACAACTTTATTTGTACGACAGGTCATTATAATGATAAAAAAGTAATTATCTGGCTGAGGAGGCTTTAGCACATACTTTCCCAATCTCTAATTTTATATAAAGGCCCCTTCATCAGTTCAGCGCACAAATCTAGGCTGCTTCTCAGCAAAAAGAATGGGAACACCAGTTCAGCTACCATGTTTCCTAATTGCACGTGGACCAGTTCTATAAATTACACACATCTGTCTTTGCAAGTCACTGTAAATTCAAATATATATCACCCAGTGCTAGAAGTGGCTGCACACCCATTATATGAGCTAGACTGAACACCAGAGCAGTGCAGACCACAGGCTGTTATACAAGAGCAGAGTGGATGGTTAATCCTGATTCCTTGATTCCTCCTCATCTTTCTTTTCCTTTTTCCTTTTCCTTTTCCTTTTCCTTTTCCTTTTCCTTTTCCTTTTCCTTTTCCTTTTCCTTTTCCTTTTCCTTTTCCTTTTCCTTTTCCTTTTC
>NW_028185339.1:1950064-1954872 GCF_003343005.1 Rhea americana | reverse complement strand
CTTTTTCTTTTTCTTTTTCTTTTTCTTTTTTTTTTTTGTTCTAGGTAAAAGGGCTATGTTCTAGAGGCAGATTTGCTCGACTTCCTTTTATTATCTAATTTAAACTGTCGGCAAGCCAGGTCCTGCAACCTTGTGAGCAACGTGAGCTCTCTCTCGTGCAGACTCTCCCAGTGATCTGTGCTTTCATGAAGCGCCCTGCCTCAGCAGAGGTTACAGCGCTACTTTCTGAGCTTTGTACGGCTCTGAATGCAATAACATCTCTTCCGAGTCTCGTAGTCATTAAACTGCCATTTAAAGACACTTGGTCTCTTTCAGTTCTTTTTACTGAATCAAAACCTCTTATGAGCGTGTGGGGTTGCCAGGTGGGAGGGGAGGCTGTGTGCAACCYGGGAAGCACTGCGCTGAGCATTCCTCTGTCAGCCAATAATAGTGAAAAATGCAAAATCTGAAAGAGACATCACAAGGATTTAAAAATACGATTCCACCTAACAATTTTGTTATTGCCCTTTGATGAGTCATTAGGAAAAAAAAAAATACTTCACTCGCTAGTGGAAACAGTCGCTGTCATAATKACACGCGCGTGCACACGCATACGCACACAGAAGCGCAAGCGGGTACCGTTTCACTCGACAGCATGCTCCCAGTTCTTTCTCCTCCTTTCGGGTTAGCAAGCGCAGTATGCAGCTGCTAAGACAATGAAAATGCTTTTCCAGCTGCAGCATCTGGCTCTTTGGCAGACTCATTTAGTAGTTGCGTTGGCAGCTTTGGATTTGCCTCTGGGTCTATCATATGTTTATAAAGGCAATGGACTGTCAACCCACGCTCATGTGTGTGCCTGTGTGTCTGCATGTGTTCCTCCTTCCTGTATACAGCTGCCTTTTGGCCTGTATTTGCTCACAAATAACGTGCATAAAACCTGGAGAAAAATAGCCAAGCTCCTTGCTACTCATTTAAGTGAAGTTATCTTTTACCTACACACACAACTCTATTTCTTCAGGTTTAGTCATCCTCCTTTCAATAAGCATCCGTTTCATTTGCATCGAAGATAATTCATTAGACAAATTCTTTCTGTTGTACAAGAAAACTGCACCTTTTTATGTCTGTATATACAAATCATTTCTTTGTGACTAAGATCCTTAATGCCGTGATATCATAATAAATGGAAGGGGACATTTTTCATGCTACAGTAATAAATGAGGTGTTAAAGGAATATCCTGATACGTGAGCATTTTACAACTACTGCTTGTTGCTTTGTGGCAGCTGTAAAGCAGGGCTCACTGAATTAGCTATGATATACTACTCCAGGGTGATGTTAATTATGCTACAGTGGTAAGCATTTTTTAAGTAGCTGCTTCACATTTCTACATCTTTAGGTATAACACACTTGCAAAGGCAGGGTTTAAACTGCATGTAAGTACCTCATCTGAAATCAATGTTCAACGGGAACATATTCCAAAATGCTGCAATCTGGACTAGGRGCAAGGAGAAAATTGAATCTTTGAACAATTATGTAGTCTTGACTTTATATTTTAAGCACTAAATACCGAAACTCGTTTGTACAAGAACATATTATACATAAATTGTGTCTGTACATAGATATATGTACTAATAATTGGGCAGATAGGTTGTTACTTTTCTTCATCACTGTAAAGGCTGCAGATAAAATGTAATATATATTCCCTTTTTTACCTAAAGTATTCATGAAAGAAAAGTGATCTTTCTGAAATTACAAGGGCATGAAAGTGCATAAGTACTTGCTGGCACAGTCTTAAAACTCCCTCCAAATTATTTCAAAGCACAATTATTATTTGCAGCACAGTATAGATAGTCCAAAATGAGTGCTGGTTTAGGCTACTTTTTTGGGGTTTTTTTGTTATCAACCAAAAAATTAGGAAAAATAGAGAAATCAAATAAGCAAAATTATTTTAAAAAGCAATTTGTAGTACAAAGTGATTTTCACAAACTCTTTTACTAATGTAAGATAAAATAGAGTCTTTATTTTACTGCCTCACATTTCAAGGCAGTTTTGCTTACAAAAATAAAATATGGAGGGRTATGGGACAATAAATTAGGCTTTATCAGCTGGTATCTGAGAGTTGCCCCTTCCAGCAATTGAATACTATAAAATCTCAACATGAACTGAAAATCACAAAATGGCATTTTAAATGTCATTGCATATTTTTGTAATTTCTTAATACCTTTAAAACAAAACAAGGCTCTATTTTCCCCTCARACCACCTGCAATAATATTTATAGGTTCATTTTGATTATGTTTGTAAACATCTGTAGAAATCTTTGGGGATCACATAAAAGTCCCAATGAAAGAAATTTTACATTTTAAAACTGGAGACCCTTTRTGCAAATTATTTTGCCTTTGGCCATTTCAGGAAGAAATGAAGGAACTGGAGGATATTATAGTTTTACATAACACTGGTGAGATTGTTGTCATCTTTGATCTTACATCAATTAGTCAAGATCTTGAATGATCATAGGCAAAGAAATCTAAAATCTTCTCCCCAGCTGAACAAAAACGTGTCAGAGATTCTAACTGCATAAATTATTACATTATGTCCTAGAGCAATAACAGTTCCTKTAGGTAGACTCTCTGGTCATCTGTGATTTACTGGGAATAGAATTTTATTACATTTCGGTTGCACATATAACAATCTACTTATGTATATTTTTAACCTATTTTTCTCACCAGTAACATTGATACCAYATTAATCTTACATAGGCGATGCTGCACTGAAAACTTAGGCCTGCTGTCAGATAATTCTGATTAATAAATTAGTCAAAAGATAAGGGAAGACATTCAAGTACACAGCCCATTGAAGAAGCTCTCAATTAAACCAAAGGAAGAAGCTTGATAACGTGTAAGCAGTTATCGTGTTTTGATAATATTCATGTAAGTAGGTTCTGTGCTTTCTTCCTTTTCCTCCAGTTCCTGGATCATTACCATCTCAAAGCTAGAAGCTATATTTAACTTTTAGGGAATATGACCTTAACACTATATGCAAAGAAGTAAAATTTCTGAACAGCGCCAAACCACCAACCCCAGCAAAGTTTTCCTTTTCCCTACAGGTAGTATGAACTGGAGCCAGAACGACAGGGCCCCATCTGAGCGGTGCCCAGCTCCCCCGGTCCGCTCGAGCCCACTCTATCAATCACGGCAGGATAATGCATAGTGGCTGCACCTGTGACAAGAAATGATTGAGTGCTGAACACAGGCCCGGCTTCGCCTGTCGCTTTGTGCATTTGTATTTCTCCAGGGCCACTTTGAGAATTTGCAGAACTTGGGGGGGGGGGAAGGAGGGGGGAAATCTCTCACGTTTTTAAAAAATATTTTAATTCAGTTTGATTATCGGACAGTAACACAATGCACAGGTCTGAAAATGAACTGCAGGCTAGCGAGATCCTAAATTCTATCAAGGCAACATAACTATACAAGGCGTAATTTTATTAAGGGGCAAGCAATTTAATCTGGGTACAGTAAGTAAAGACTGCAAGTTTTTCCCATCCATTTCTTCTCCCTTATACCCAAGCATAAGTGTCAGGATTTCAGTTTATTGTAACAGTAAGGTACTAAAGAGCTAGCATTAAATACACCTGAGATTCTTGGAGCCATAAAACACTGAAAATGAACGGTATAGATCGTTGTACAACTTTCTTCAAAGGTATCCCTTACAATGATAATTTTAAAAAAGAGTCATTTCCTCATTATTATTTTGGGGTAAAAGAAACCTTTACCCCCCAAAAAGCTGCAGTTAAAAGATTATGTTAATTTTCCTCTTTAAAAATTCATGTAAGCAAGAAACGTTGTCATGTCTAAAGGAAATGTTTTCCTGTAGATTTAATCTGTAGAGAGTGAGGTGTATTTTCTTTTATAAAATCTCCATAATAGTCAATAGTATAACTGCTCATATAAACCAAGGTTTTTTTAATGGAATTGAATCGTATACTGCAGATATTTATTATGAGGCTTTGAAAAAGTGCTAATTAACATAGTTAAAATATGAGGCATCATAAAGACACCCATGCAAATTCCCAGTAAAAATCACGTCAGCCTCTAATATAATAGGAACATTCTAATCCTTCTGAAAACAGACAGACAAAGATGAAATCCATTTTCCTTTTATGACAGTTCATTTTTTTAAGTCCCAATATTGTTACATGTACAGGATGAAAAACTATATTACGAAGGGGGTGCTGGGGAATACAATCTTTTATTCTCTTAATATGTCTATGACAGCTCAGGTAAAATGCTCAAACAAATCCTTCCTCTGATAAGTTTTCTTGAAAGGAAAAATATATTTGCTTTGTAAGAAGTTCTGGTGGCCAGATTTAGCAGCCAGTTGCATGAGCCGGTGTTCATTTGAAAGCAGCAACATCACCTTATTTTGTCGAGTTTTTCTCACTGTTGGACATATTTCAGAGCTACCTTTTCAATAGTTTCGTGAAATTATTTATTTTGTATTTTTTAAAAAAATTACATTTAATGCATTTGAGTGCAGATACTCCCGTTTTGACGCTGGAGGGACCACAGCGCAAGGGAATACTGTTACTGAAGGACAAAATTCTGGAGGGGAGCAAATGGCCACGAAAATCTGGACCCGTAAATCGCGTCAGACCTTTGCTACCAACAGAGTTTTGCTCCGCAACGATTTGTCTCGACGAGGACTTCAGAGCTGCGCGTTTGCCGGCAAACGGCGAGAATAAGCGCCGGGGCTGGGGCGAAGCGCGGCCGCTGCGCGCCCGCTGCGCAGTCCGACGGCGCCGCGGCCCTTCGCTGCGCGCCCGCGGCGCCGCAC
>NW_028185339.1:1924736-1949989 GCF_003343005.1 Rhea americana | reverse complement strand
TCGGTGCTGCCTTGCTGGCAGCCGAGGGGGCGGCGGGTTTCCTGCCGCGGCCGCGCTGCCGAAACGCCCGCCGAGCGCGGAGAAGRGAAGCGCCCGCGGCGCTGCCCCTCGCCCTGCGGCCCCGCCTCTGCGGGCGGGCTGTAAAGGGAGCCCCCCACCAAAACCGGGGCGGGGGCGGCGGGCTGCCCGGGTCGCCCTCGGGGCGGGGGGCACACGCGCGTCCGCGGAGCGGCCCGCCTGCCGCAGCCGGGGGGCTGCGCGCCGCGGGGGGACGAAGCGCCCGCTCCCGGCCGCCCCCTCCCGCCGACGGGTGCCGGCTTCCCCGGGAAGGGCGCACGGGAGCCGGCAGGGAGGGGGGGAAACGCAAGGAAAGAGAGGAGAAAAAGGGCAAATAGAGGAGGAGGAGGCGGCGGCGGAGGGGCAGACCCCGGCGGGGCCGGGGGGGACGAGCCCGGCGAGCGGGGCCGGTGCGCGGAGGGCAGAGCGCAGGGACGGGAAGGGGGAGCAGCGGCGGCTGCCGCCGCGGCCTCCCTTTTCCCTCTTCCCTTTTGCCCGCCAAGTGCTGAACTGATTAGAGTGTAATTAAGGCCATAAAACCCTCGGCTTATCCACCTGTTTATTCACTAAAGTCGCGGGCTCATCAGGCAAATTAGCTGCTTCCAGGCTGCACGTTGGGCCTAGAGCTGGCCTGATTAATGAAGTTTATTGGGAGCTGTTAAAAGCATTAACTGAAGGAAATCTTGGCAATTCGTCATATTTAAGGGATGGAAATTAAATCTCCCCATGCAAATGAGGGGAGACTCGGCAGCGGCTCCTCTCGGAGGTTGCCAGCGTGGGGACGGGCCGGGGCGCTCGCAGCTCCCCGCCGGCGTACGCCAAGGGGCGAAGGAGCTTCCCAGGACACGAGCGCCCGGCCCTGAGCCTGACTGAACTTTCAAACTGCGGTGCTGACCAGCTGCCCAGCTCTGGCTGACAAACACATGCATAAGAGATRCGTTAAAGTGAGACGGTCTAACCCGCAGGGAATTGTATCCAGAGCTGCACGCACCCCAGTTTTAGAAGCGCTTTTTCCCTCAAATACCGATATGATTTTGTTTCTGATGTGAGTTGTATTTGCATATCCTAAGCTTTGTGGGCCATGGCATTTTTGTATTAACAATTCATAATAAAAAGAAAAATTCCAAAGGGTCACGACAAGGAGTGAATGTCCTGAGAMGGGGATAATGAGAAGAAAAGAAGGTCAGAGAAAGCAACTCTGTACTTGCTATTCTTATTTAGTGTTTCGTTCACAGTCTTACTAGGTTTACAATTTATTTAATTTTCATGCTGTCATAGCAAAAGAAGAGACCATTTTCTTACCTCTCAAATAAAAGATACTTTTACCCAAAGACTTAATTGTGAACATGRTGGAGAGGGAGGAGAGAGAGAGAGGTGTTCATATTTGATGTAATTCTTATTCTACGTGTTCCTCTGTCTAATTATTACAAAGCTAATTATTTGTTGCAATTATTGGATTAACAATTTGCTAATCAGTTTTATTCTCCTTTGTAGCACATTGCCAGCACAGTGAAATGCAAGGTGAGTATGTTGTCTGGCTTTTCAACAGAAAATTAGAATTCCTTTTTCATTATGTGCAGATTTGTTCAGCCACTTTGTGATTTACTACCAATACAGCGTGCCCTGTATCATATCCTGCGCAGCATCTTTGCTGTTAACATTGGTAATTTTAAAATTTTTCCAGTCAGGAGACTATTTGCCCATAGCAAAGGGATCCTCCCTTCCTATCATCTCCAGTCCCTTTCGTAAAATGTTTCACTCATCAGACCACGATGTGAGGGCAGGAGGAACCACCCATCTTCTCCAAACAATACTTACAGACACACAGACTAGTGCAGTGCAGCCCCACTGCATGCACACAGAGCTTCAAATGGGGTTCAGGCACACCACAGTATGTTTTTAAAAGACACATAATGCCATTAAGCAAAGCACAGAACTCAGCTGTTACACACAGCAACTGTGTTTCAGCTGCTACTTAAAAAGACAAGCAAACAAAACAACAACAAAAAAACTTCCCTACAATATGGATACTTTTTATATATAGAAATAAGTGGTCAAGTATGTTTGTAACACTGMATGTAACATTCCAGTGTAAGTTTTCTACTGATATTTTTAGGGAAAAGAAATCAAAGTGTTTCAGTGGATTATTACTTTTTTAACTAGAAGTTAACAGAGCATTTCCTAGAGAATTAGATGATGACAGTATTTTCTGTTTATGGATTTTAACTGCAAAAAGGGGAAAAGAATAACTCTCATCTGCTCATTTGTGGCTGCCATTCATATTTTTTAATCTGTCCAAGTGCATATTTTAAAAGCATCTCCTATAAATCTGTATTAGCACAAGATAATGTAGATTATAGAGTGCTTGCACTTCACTTTACACAAATAGAGTGCTTACACTTCAGGCAAAACAAAGATTTTGAGATTTGCACTGAATTAAGAGCAGAGCTGCCTGAAACACTGCTAGTTCCAAATTAGCAAATTTCTTCTGAAGATCCCTTAAATGAAATTCAATGACTTGTGGAACATGCTACCAAAATGCTTATTTTTCTTGATTACTGGTTCCTTCAATAAATTGATTTGCCCCATTATGTGGAGTCTTTTAGTTCTGCCACGAATGGAATGTGCTACTTTGAACTTTCTTCTCTCTGTTTCAGAAATGGAAAAATCTATTTAAAGAGAAATATTGGGTCAATCCCCCAAAATTTGTTAGTGCACCAAAGCCTGATATTTTAGTTAGAAGATTGTTTTTTAGAAGAAAGGTATGACATTGTGGTGCATGTCTATTTATAAATGGCTTTAGGTGAAACACAATAAAGCAGCGCGGTGGCAAACCACTCTTCCTGCACCCCCAACAGCAGTGGTTATTTAAGTTACAGACTCCTCTTCACGAGCAATTATAACTTTCTCAGGGATGTTTTCTTTCACTGACATTTCACGTGCGAGATCTCGTTTTGGAGGGCATGCGCTTACATGGGGGTGCATAGGTGCACACTGCAAATTTGTTCGGAGAGGTAATTGTACCTAAAATTTATCTCAGMTATTTTTATCCAACAGCATTTCCATTATATTTCTATATTTAACTTTTCTAAGAAATTTTGTGATTATCTACTCTGGTAGAGGAGAAAKAAATCAATTATCTAAAACTGCTCTCAGTACAGGTGTGCAAAACTATGGCCATTAAATTAAAATGATGGTGAATTGTGGAATACAGGTACCAYGAACAGGCAAAAATCAGTATGTTTTCAAAAAAACAAAATATTCAATTTCTTCCTTTTACATCAATAATAATAGTAGCTAGTGTAGCAATTATACATGACATGACTGAATTCAAGATAATCTTTGTGAAAACACTGACATATTCATAATTTTTCTTTTACCTGCCTGGTTCAGCAGCAATGAAAACAAGGTGCATTTTTTCACRGCAGAAAAATGCAACATGGCACATTCAGGACTTGGTTTAGCCCTCCCAGATCAAGAATAATCTTACAGTCAGGGCCAAATTATTGTCTTTAACCACATCGTGCCGAAGGTGCTCTAGATTATGAAGACCGTGCTCTGTCCTTGAACAGGTACAGAAGACGCAGCGACCTTAGTGGGAGGAGCATTAACTGCTTTTGTGGTCAGAATTCAGTCCTAAGTGACCTTATGCTTTTCCATGTGGTCTGCTTCTCAGGCGTAACAAGGTTGGGAAAGGATACTGTTTCACYGTGACTTAATTTTTTCTTGTCTCCTGATAGTTTACTAAACTATCAATAATGCAGTTTTTGTGGCTTAATTAATTCTTTTACACTTCCATTGCAGTCATATTTGAATYTTTTTCCTTATTAACTTTTTACAGCATGTTTTTCAGCTGTGGATAGAACCACGATGTTAATGAATGACAATTATCTTTCTTACTTATCTGAGAACTTTAATGAAGCTTCATTAAAATTAACATGACATGATATTAGTGGGAGAGCTATACAAACCCTTTTTCCATTTATAACCTTTTAATTTTTTTTATTAAATAGAAATTATAACTTACTGTAGTTTGCTGGGCAATAATTAGGGCATTCACTGGTTAGTCTTCCCTCAATAGCTTCACAAAACTAAGGGAGAAAACACTACCGTGTCCTTTAGGGGGATCTGCTGTGTCTTAGCACTTAGTTAATCCCCTAGTCAAACACACTCAAGAAAATGAAAGCTGCATGTCACATTGTCAGTGTGAGGAATTGGTTAAACAYCTTTCATTTGATTCTGTTTTTCAGGAAAGACGGTGCGTACTGGAAGAATGCAGCCTGCACAGTTTTGTCTAGTAGACTCTAAATGTACCTATGCTTTTGCGTGCRGCATTGCCACTGACAGTCCAAAATTACAATACCATTTATAATGAAAGCTTAGCATCTATGGGCATTTCATCTGAGGTGCTAATTAAATATAGTAAGTATGTCTTAAAACTTGATTGCCTTTCTGAAGGGGTTAAAATGCTATTTGAAACAAGATAGAGTAACAAATGTACCTGAACTGCGAGACAATTGCAGGGTGAACTTTCATCAAATATCACAAAGCTAGTTYGTGATTTAAATATGTTTCCAGTTTAATATTTTTAGAATAAAAGTTAAGATAACGTGGTTTTATTTAGACACACAAAATGATTTCTTCCCTTTCAATGCCCTGTATTTCAAGGGGAGAATTAAGCCTTCTTAAAGTAAATCTAAATTGCAACAGCAGAAGTGTTGTACTGTCATTTTAATGACAGCAGTAGACTTTAAGTATGGAATGAATCAATTATTGCAAGCGCAGCCCCTGTGTAAATCACTGACAGCAAACCAACCTCAGGATTATAAAATGAATCTTTGACAAGTATTCAAGGTTTCAGCATATTCYCAATAATGAGGATTAAGTACCTACTATCTGTGAAAGAAAAGTTTTATTCACTTACTAAAGAATATGTGAGTAATCATTAAGAGAGGTCAGATTAACTGAGGTACTTTTTAAAAAAGGGCATCCAGTACAACATCTGCTGGAAAATCAATGATAAATATGTCAATTTTTTAGAAAAAGGGAAAGATTAAGGCAGTGTAATGGAATGACTTAATGCTCTGTTTTTAAAGAATAGAGAGGAATTATAATGACATCATAAACTATCATTATGAAACTTTTTGACATTTTCATATCAAGAAAAAGACTCTTCTTGAATCAAGAACAAATAGTGATTTCTGCTATCCATGGGTGATTCAGTCCAGTTCAAATAAATCCTGACTCTACACAGCAATATTATGTAAAAAAGGCTCTGGACTACCCTGCTATATATTTTCTTGTATTTAATATTTTTACACTAAGAGAGAAATTGAATTTAAAGTTCTAATCATAGCTGAGCTTTGAAAATGGAAATGTTTTTAATTTGATTATATRCAATATTCTGCAATAATGCATATACTTTTTGAGAAGCCTTTGTAGTAAATATTTCATATCACTCTGTTGTATTTGCCAGTACCCAAAYAATATTGTCTTTTTCTGCTTAACTTCCACAAAATAATGTGAAATTGAGAACCAGTGTTATCATAATTGTAGACCAACATCATTTCATGATAGAAAAAGGCATTGTGTTCTGTCATCATTTGTGTTTTAATTATTAATGAAAGCCTTTGCTTTAACTGTCAGAATTTTTTATGAATGTCTTATGATATTTGCATACTCTTTGGCTTTTTACAGGGGGAGCATGTACAAGAGAATATATATTTATTGCCAATATATTGATATGTATTATCCAGAAAGATTTGCTTTTGAAAGCTTTAATAATTGAAACCACACTGATGCAGAGATGCTTTATATTCACTGGGAAGAAGGAATCAAAAAATTTTTCTAAAATAATACTACACTTTATGATTTGATATTCCCCTTAAATAATGCAAAGCAACTTTGATTAAAAAAAAAGAAAAACTGTGTTACTTGTAATAAAATAATATGCCTGTCTACYTGATTAAATCCATTTCCCTTGCTTCATTTTTTTTCCAGAATTRTATTTCTTTTATTTGTATTTATGTGTTTATTCCTGATTAGGGCACAGTACACTGTGTCTTTGGCCTAATGTGGATGATTCATAGTTCAATCTTTCCCTTCTGCACTAAACAATCAATCCATTACAAATAAGTATATTATTTCTGGATTTTAGAAAACAGTGCAAGGTTAGATAAAATCATACATTCTGCAACAGGAATGAGAATGTTGATTATTCTAATAGAAAGAAAAACCATAATTGTGTAATTTTGCAATAACCAATTTGTAGATTGCATCAAAAGTAAACAGGTACATTTGTAAACTGTTAAATTTAGATAAAATATGTGCCTATTAGAAAGGGAAGCTATGAAATATCTGTGTTCTTAATTTATGAAACAATATGAGAGTAAGCATTTCTCTTCTCAGCGTTTCTGCAGATAAGAGATGATTTTGATGTTTGTTTACCTAAGACAGTTAATTTGTCAAATGTAATTGATTTTGAGCTACTTAGTTTATACATTTTGCTGCTTCTCTCAACCAAGTGTTATTATATTCCTTCTTAACATTTCAGTAGTGCTTTTTCTAAGTGTCCAGCTTTCGTGATGATTTTTAGTAGCTTCAGATTACTGGCTTGCCAGGGAAGCCAGCAGTTTACAGAGACAGTGTTTCTAAGGAACCGTCTACAGTTAATTTGCAAATGATCTTAAAGAGTTACAGTTCTTGTTTAGAAACAAGCATGAGGTACGATGCTTAAAAGGCTTAGAAGTAAAGCGTTTCAGAGAGAGAAAAAAAAGAGGGAATTCATGAAAATGTAAAAGCATAAACATTTGTTCCTATTGTGCAGATGGAGAAATGGAGTTTTACAGTAAAAGTCTGGCATCTGGTGGTCCAGAGAAGAAATGGCAACCCGTTCCAAAAAGAAACTAGATGGTCAGAGTCTGAACTAACTCATCAGCTTGTCGCAAACTGCGTCAGTTTGTTACAAACACTCGCTTCTAAAGGACCCGCTAGTATTCGTTGGCCTGGCTTGTTTTTTGTTCTCATTCCAGAAGGTCTTATTTCTTCCCAAAGACAAATAATTTCATATATTCAGAACTGTGATCCATTTTAAAAAGTCAGATAATGACTCCGGCAACCTTCAACAGAGGACAGGGGATGAGACGTACCACCAGTTCTCACAAGCAGAGCTTGGGCAAGAAGTTTTGGAGAATTTTTGAAGACYGAGACAAAAACGTGGCATTCTGGGAAAGGGGAATTCATTCCCCCTTCGATTCTATGTTGAACCATGATAATATATCACCTCAGAAAAAAATCATGAAAAATCATTCATTTCCAACTTCCTTAGAGTATACAGAYTCAGCAGAGAATTTGAAAATCTGTATGTTGAAGGAACATAAAAGAAGGCACAATCAGATCTTTGSGGTTTGCTTCTCTCTTGATCATAGTAACTTTCCATATCTTTATTCTTATTAATTATCTTCCTTTTGTTCTCCTTTTCATTATCATCTTCTGAAATATCCACTACCTTTCTGGAGGACACCTACATTACTTTTCAATATGTATATATATAATCATTTGCAAGGTGTAACTGAATTTGACWTTTGACAATGCTTATATTATCACTGTACTTTTGGAATTGAAAGCCAGGGGTTATTTTGCTGATCTCCTTTCATTCCTTATACTTACAATTTTTTCCTAGTGCCTTTTTGAGGTTATTATTTATCCAGTTGGAAAGGTTCTTCCCCTGAGCTGCAAAGGAGTTCTAGGTAGTACTAGAAACCTTGACATAATGACATTCCAGATCTCTTCCACGTCCAAGTCCCTAAGCTCCCCTGCAGACCTGCTTTTTTTATTCTATCTAAATAAAATGAAAGGGCATTTAAGGATCACTCAACACGAGGTATTTATTAAGCACATTCTTCTAAAACACCCTGCGTATAAAAAGCACAAGTCCGTTTGCTGTAGAAATCAAATATATCCAAGAAGCAAGAAGAAAGAATCTGAGAGAATCCACATTTAATAGGACAAGCACTGATAGTTATATATGCTTGTTATTTTGGAAAACACTCCGGTACCACATGGACAGGTGAAAGGAAAAGACCAGGCAGTGCAGTCCATCCCCGTGGCTGACTGCTTCCACCGCAGCGTGTGTGGCGCAGGGTCTGAGGGGGTGCGGGTGTGAAGAGGACAGGCAGCAGGCCCATCACCAGCAATTCCATCTCCAGGTCAGATAGTCCTCTTCCCACAATCACAAGGCCTCCTCCTTGTTGTCCCTCTCACTCCCCTTCCCTTGATGTGTGTTTGCATCTAGCACGCTTCAGAGAACTTGCTGATTTTCGGGAACAAGAAATATTTCTTCCTTCAGATACAGATGTTATATTAGTCATCTATGCCTTTAATCCTGACCCTCTAAGTCAAGTTCTGCAGTAGAAGAGAGAGCTSTCTCAACCTAGAGCATAGTACCGCACATGTACCCGTAAGTGTAGCTAGGATTTCTCAGTACCTACAACTTCTGTTCAGACTAATACATTTTACTAGCATAAAACAACATAAAAAAAAATCCTTTCAGCTGTAACTACAATACTCCAGAAAACCTCCYATAAAAGTTGAGAAACCAGAGATCAGCTGATTTCCATACCCCTTCATCCATCACACACATGGGCAAACACCCCAATGCTCAGCTCCACTCAGAGAGTCTATAAAGTAAGTGTCTAGAGTTGCTTTCTCAGATCTATTTGCGACGAGGTAGTTACTGTATGTTGGTGTCCTGTGAGCCTCCCTCTATACATTTCATTTTAGACAACTACTGCAAAAGCCAGTGCAGGAATAAAGTAATTAAATATGCAATTGAGAGAATTTTATTGTTTGCTGCTATTACACTTGCAAAGAAGCACATTTTAAAAAATAAGTGGTGTTTGTAGGACAGTCCACCTATGGAAAAATATATAACATCAAATGGGAGCTATCTTGTAGTGAATGTCATATCAGATAAATAAAACAGCTTATTAAATGAATAGATGGGCTCTGCAACAAATTAGGACTGTGCCAGATCTTTGACAAAACCAATGGGGTTTTTTTGGCAAAAGGAACAGTCTTTTTCTTTTTTCTTTTTTGTTTAATTCAAAAGGCTTTCTGTCAAGCAAGCTATAAGGCAACAAGCATCAACATAGCGCTGTTCAATAAGCAGTGAGATGTAAATGCTAATATATAAAAATACTTCCACTGAATATCAAGATAGCTTGATGAATTGTGGGCCTGATTTTCACCATTCCTTTTTGCAAAAGACACTTTCTAAAGCTGAATTGTACTTGTTGTGGAGACCAACATAAATAATCAAGGTATTGTGCAAATGATAAAGGCTGGGATCAAGTTTCATCTCTCACTATATTTGCAGGGCTTGCCTGCCACTGTCAGTGTTGTCAGCTCTCATGGTCTCTTTGCTTTTTGCTCTGTGCTTACCCCATCTCTTCTTTCATTAAAAAATGCAAAAGTTTCTGTCCTTGTGGATTTGCAAAGGGAAAATACAATCCCCAAAGGCTTAGAAACTAGACAGCAAATTAAAAATGCCAACACTGATTATTCTTCTAGCTTCTATTATTTTAAGGGCAATCTCCTGACTTCCAGGGCCTGATTCATGGCTTCCGAACTGTAAAATTTAGCCATCCTTATGGTTGGCATGCATCTAGAAAACCCTGCTGTATGTATATATAATTCTGTAAAATGAAAGCTCTTTATCTCGGTAGCTGAAATATTCATTACTGAAAATAAGCATTTCAACATTCAGAGGGTGAATAGTATTATCTGAGAATAACAACGATCTGAAAAATAGCAAAAAAAAAAAAAAAAATCCATGTCTCTACAGTGTCCTAAAGCGATCCACCTGAGCGAGTCTGACCTTGCACAAGGGAAGTGGGATGATAGTTCCTACTAGCATGTGGATGCCAGTTCTTTCATCCGACTTGATCCTTTCATTTCAGCTTAGCTATTCTTGTTGGAGGCAGGGTCTATAGAGAAAGTCAGGAAAGAAATGAGGCCCGGTTTGGCTGGAAGAGAGGAGAGTGATGACGAAAGAGGTGAAACTGGGAAAAGACCAACTTTTGCAGCTAACTTTTCCTGAATGTTTTAATATTTGGCAGAAAATGGGGCTTTCGTGTTAAAAAGGTGCCTTTTTCTGCTTCAGTTGAAAAACTCCTACCATTTGGTCTAGGTGTAAGTCTGAGAATTCACACCGCTTTAACTGAGTAGCTAAATCTTCACAGGGTCTTTCTTTGCTGATCGAGTCACATACAAACTTTGCAGGCTGCAAAGGGCACCCTCAAAAGGCTGTTGAGCTCCTTCAGCCCAGGCATATACAAATTAGGTGAGGCACTTGTGCTGGCTGCACCAAGCCAGGTGAGAGCCAGGCACCAAAGCTGAGAACTTGCTTGTCTTGTACTTTGGTGATACTGTTTCCTGACACTGATTCAGTACATTAGAAGAAATCATCAGTCTGAAATGCCGAAGGAGCAGAAAGCAGAAGATGGATATGGGGGAARAGGTAGATTAGAATAAGAATGTGGTGGGAGTTTTCTAATTTAGTTTTTTTCAAGGGTCTGAAGGGATCTTGGGAAACTTGGACAAACCATGAAGGAAAAGCAGATGTTCGGAGTGAAGGCTGCTGCAAAGARTAGTGTATATTAGGTGTTTCCCTCTGGCAGGTGTTAGGTCCATTCAAGGTAGCATTGTACTCAGCCTCAGCAGTAATATGACTGATTGTCAAACCCAATGAGAGGCTGTGCGACARAAATGTCATTTAACAGATTTTGCCAAACTGAAGATAGAATGGTTTGGTCATGTTTACAGTCAAACTTGGAATGGGTTTATTAATGTACCCAGAAGACTGCAAGAAGAGAATAAAATAGTTTAAGGGCAAAGGTCTTTCAGTGCTGTCTTGAAAACTGTTTTCTGTCTCTGCCTCTGTTACAACATTTATGATGCTACTGAACAAGGTGCTTAAATCYGACTTTTCACCTATGGAAGCTAGTTGGGAACAGAATCACTGACCAGTCATAGCTGCAGCAGAAGTCAATGGGGATGTGCTTCAGAGCTATAATGTACTACTTACTACCATGTACACTGAACAAATCAGAGCCTTGTTATCAGAAACTTCTACCTTAAATCCCTCTGTGCTTCATTTCCCTTTCCACAAAATGGGAACTTCCCATATAACAACCTCACTACACAACGAATGTGTGAAGATGAACTAATCCAGGTTTGCAAAGTCAAACTGAAGTTGTGTGTACTCACAGCATGGGGCCATACTCTGAAAACTGAGGATAAAAAAAATGTTAAGCACCTGTTTTTTAAGTGAACATCATGCAGCCTCTTCAGTGAGGGGGACAAAWAGTCTTGTAGAAAATATAGTTCATGATCATGTAATTCAAATTCCTGTTGAACGCAATGGGATGAAAGAACTGCCTTACCAAAGGTCTGACTACTGGAACGTGCACACTTAGAAATTTCATTTAACAGGTATCTTTTGGGTACACTCTCTGTGCACCTTAAAAATGAACAGAAAGGAAGTAATAASGGCTTCATGTCTTTTGATGAATGATAGCAAACATCATAAAAATTGCCGACTTYGGCCTCAGTACTGTCCTTAGACTTTGCTGCTGCTGCCTGTCCTGTGAGATCCAGCAACACAGGTGCTTCATAGCCAACTGAAAGTTTCTGCAGTTGTCACAAACACTTAGGCAATCCAAGGAGTGGAACTGTTTGTATAATTTTGCGTGTTTGTGGCATTAGTAGTACTTCTGTGGAACTCAGGTCTTGTCAGACAAGGAAAAGAGTTTTCTTTTTAAAAAAAAAATAACAAAAGGAAATAATCATAAAAGCCAATAAAAGGAAGTTCTAGTTGCTCTTGAATTAAAAGAGTCAGTCATAATATTGTGGCATCTCAAATGCACCACTTCTTTTAGAAAATTTAGCATTCCCTTGGACTATGTGTGTCTCCTGTCCATATACTAATGAAGAKCAGTGTGATGTAAGTTATTAGATGCAGTTAGATCACATCCCAAGATGATATAGTATCAGTAAATGTTTTCTGGTGTTGCATTAAAAGCTGAATGTTTTGGGTAACGAGACCATTCTTTCTAATCTTACCATTTAAAATTTGTTTTTAAACATTTWATCAAACTATTATACAAAATTAACGAGTGCTGAAGCAGAAAGAGAGCCTATTGATCACAGGTGATATATCTAGAAGCAATACACTGTTTACAGTAAGTTGTCTCTCAACTGAATAACGATTTAGTCATTTACAAGGAAAATCCTTCCAAATAAAAGTCTAATACTGTGATACTCAGTCTTCCTGATGGAAACCCATTGCCAAGATCGAGTTTTGTAAAGCACTTTGCACAAATTTTATTGAAATTACTGTACAGTTCTTTATGTGAAGGATATGGAAGCACATAAAGTATTGTGCAATAAATTTTGTAATGAAGGGCCACAAATGGCTTGTTAAAGATCCCTGTGTGGATGTCAAGTTTAACAGCAGGTATTGCTAGCCTAATGTATTTTTCTAGTAGTTTTTGGTCAAACAAAATATTGTCAGGAAGAAGTGTCCTCAGATAAATGACTTCATTTGTTAGTCTAAGAATAGCATCTTGCCTGAACGTGTGATTTGGCTTCTCTCTCTTAAAAGGTTTATCACCTAGCTGTAAGCTGACCAGGTCAGCAACCTGAATTTGTACAAAGTCCCATTCTATAAATYGTGAACTTGAGCTAAGCAAATAATTTGCAATGAATAATTTATCCACTGTGGTTAAACTCTTTTTCTGMAGCCCTTTGAGCAGATCATGAGTTCTTGCAYTTATTCATTATTCAGAATTATTCTATGGGTTTGCTGGAAAACTTCTATGTAGATTTAGCATCTGTTTGTTGAAGAGTTTAGGATAGTTAAGACTACTCAGAAAAGCTGTTTGATTTTGATGCTGATCTTTGATTTCCAATTAAATATTAATTTTAGAAAATTAATGAGATACATAACTAAACAGGCAGTGTTGAAATGTGCTTTCATCAAATCAGTCAATAAAACTACTTACTGTAAAATTTTTGAAGAACCAACATTAAAGAAAGCATCTCTCTGATTTAGCTAATTTATCATTAAAGTATCTAAATCTGTACAAAATTAAAGCACATGGTAAGCTGGACAAAATATTAATTTTTACAAGTCAAGCGAGTATTTTTGCAGCATTTTCTGAAACGGAATTAAGCATCTCTTGTAGATTGCTATGAATTTCAAAAATATATAAAGTTACTAAAAGCTTGCACTACTGAGAGCTACATGCAAAAAAAATGTCCAATAAGATTTAAATTGCTGTAAGATGCGTTTCATAGCACATTGTTGAATTTAGTGTTCGTGATGGATGTTTGACTAATTTCCCAAATATTTAAAATCTTCAACAAAACAGTTACAGCAGAACCCGTATCAGTGCAAATCTTTGTCTGCTTAGGAGTCAGGAGACAGGGTCAGGAGCCACCACATTTCGAGTTACTATTCTTTCTGCTGTGGCTACCAATTCATGATGATAAGGTTTTTTTTTTCCTCTTTTCTTAAATGAACAACAGCATTTGATTAAATTCACATAAGCCATCAAAAAGCCACACAGTAGAACTCACCARCCAGTACTGATCTGGCTACACGTAATACACTGATATTATCCAGGAAAATGTGTAAAGTTTTGATATTAATCCTTGATATTGATCCTCTGCTCTAACTCGTTTCCTGGGTGCCTRGATTGAAAGGCACGTAGAGCGTTTGCACTGTGGACTCGCTTTGAGCACGAGAAGCAGCAGTTTTCGTTTTGGCAGTGCTTAAGGAGGAGTCTCTTGGTGCAGTGCTGCTCGCAGTCCCGTTCTGAGCGCGGTTACGTGTGAGCGCGCGCGGACCCGAGCGCACCCGCCGTACTTTTCACTGTTCAGCTGTCCAAAGCATTTGTAGAGAGATCATGTACAGCTCCTCCACTCCAGTCTGACACTAAAAACCGCTCAGAGCTGATCGGATTCTTCATCAATCACCCTGATCATGGCTGCTATATGGGCAGAGGATTTAAGAGAGCTGATCTGCCCTGTCACTCGGGGGCAATGGATAAACATGCTAGGCTTTTTTAAAGCCTTCCTTTGGCCCACCTGGCATCAATCAACAGAAGTGACAAAACCACTGCCAGAACAGACAGCTGCCAGCAGACGAGTGGTTTAATTTTTTTGCTGCTGAACTTCCATGCTGTTGTAGAAAAGGGGGCCACGCGTGAAACCAGAGCCTCAGACCTTACAGTGGTGAGAGAATCAAAGACCTTGGAAATTCAAGTCTGGAAACTGTTGCGGATAAGTGAAACAGACATAAACCGAAACAGAGAGATAAAGTGAATAGGAGATTGCTCTTTGATAATAAAACAACAGTATTCAAGCAGCAATAACAAAACTCTCCAGCATACAACGTAAGCGCAAAAATTCTGTTAGTGTTATCAGGAGGCAAGGTGAGAGATTACMGGAGGACCACCAGCAAGATTGCAGTAATTGTCCTTGGGGATCTCCAGTGAGGCTCTGAAGGCTCTGCACCTTTGAGGTCATATCTCTATTTGAATGTAGAGGTGCCTTATTTTGTCTTTTACATCAGTGAATATGATTAAACTCCTGCTGTTGTGCTAAATTTCAAAGATTGTAAAAAGTCAGGGGAATTAAAAAGGTCACTGCAGTATTTCATTTCAATAGCAAATCTGTGGAATAATGTTGTACAAGTACATAGGTAACTGCTTTGAAAAGAGAACTTGTCAGTGGATTAGTTCCAGTGAAAAATAGCATACGTTTAGAAAAGTGGAGTTCTGTTTTCTAAATGCATAATTAGAAAGAGACAGATACACAAAGACTATTTCCTTTCAAACATAAAAGTGCAGAAAAGACACACAGTTCCCAAACACTTGTGTAATATATACATTTTGTAACCATACATTTAAAATTAGTAAATTCTACTTCCATACAATATGATAAACTCTTTTTCTAGAAAGGTACATACCAGACCTTGAGATCCATCTAAAACTGCAGAGAGAACATAAATGTTTCATACCTATTTGAAGAAAAAGAAGTGCTTGTCTGAACTTTAAACAAAGCTCTTTGCATTTGCTCTTTGTGTGTGTATATGTATATTTTTAGTTAAGGGTATATTACAAGACATGTCTCTCTTAAAATGTGGATCAAGATAATTTCTGCTGGTTCACTAATCTGGCTAATCCCAGTACACATGTATTTCTGCAAATAACGTAGCTTCCCTTCGGGGACCGAAAACCTATGCTTCCAACAGTGAACATCAAAATTGTGGACCTGTCTAATGATTACAGGATTGAAGTCCTAACTGAATATTGTGCATAAACATGTGCTCTATTATGGTGCATGAAAAGTTTCAGTCGTATGTAAAGTCTGAAGGAAATTCATCAGTTTATGTTAAGTGCCGAGCTAAACTGAAACCAAAGGATGCAACTCTCTTGAGTATATTTTAAATGAYTGGCACTTTTATTGCATTCTATGTAAGTACAGACTATATCAAACCTGATTAGAGTTGCAAAGCCTGGAAATGCCAGAAAATTTCTGAAATTAAAATTTCCTTCAGCAACCCAAAGATAGAGTTGCAGGAAGTGCCTTGCTTGGCTTTTTATTTGGTCTTGTTCCAAGTGGCTGGATCWCCAGGGAATTTTGCTGTTAACTTTTAAGAATTTATACTGTGTGTTAAAAAGGATTGGTTCTGATTCATTTTAACAGGCTTACAAATTGTCTTGCTTGAACAATAGAAGGCATATCCTTTAAGAAAAGGCCATCTCCTTGCTGGATTTCAATCATTCGTGCCAAAGTGTCAGAATGTGAAATTCTCCAGAATTTTTAGCAGAGGCAAAACATTTTTCTCTAGCAAGAGTCTCAGCTAAAATTTACTAAGTGTGTAAGAGGTGAAAATATGTAGCTTATAATTTATGATAATAGGCAATCTCAAGACTGATTGGGGCCTATGAGGAAGACATTTGAAGTACAAAGTAATATATTATTTACTATCTTTGAAAGTCAGATCAATCATTAATCTGATCTGTAAATTTATTTAATATTTTTTTCACAGACAGAAAAATATTTCAGACTCACCCAGCAAACTGGACAATAGAGAAATACAAGAAGAATGCTTAGCAGGCTGCTTTGTTGAATAGGCATCAAGCACAGAAAAAAATGCAACCCTATTATCATTTCKGCACATCACCTCTACACTTTGATGACAATGGACACAGAATTGATGCTATCAGACCTTGCGGAATAAATTGATGCTATTGAATACACACTGATATGAAACAAAAGGAGAGTAAATTAATCTTCTAACATAAAAAGGGGTGAAGTAGAATGCTTAAAAAAAAAAGAAAGAAAGGAAAAGAAGTAATCTACCCCCTGCTCTTCCTTCCCCAAAGCAAACTTGAATGTTTTTTCAGTTTACAACATCCCCCTCACCTTCTCCTCTCTTCTGGCCCGGAGCTAGTATTGGTGTCAGAGGGACATATGCAACATATAAGAACCAGCTTTCTTCAGTGCTGAATTAAACCCTCTGTCATTTGAAAACTAAATTTTCCTCTTGCCTTCTACCTGTCCCAGCACAGATGACCCAAGTGCCATTTCTTTGGCGTCCCCAAACAGCATTGTCTAACAAGTTTAGATAATTGTATTTGTGTGGCACTCTCAGACATTTAGGAGAAAGTGTCCTTGAGAGCACTGGTGCATTTTGGCTGGGCAGTATACACAGATGCATATAGACAGGTGTAATTTTGCTCTGCCTGTGCTCCTAAGTGGCTGGATGCAAGCCAGCTCTCGTCTGGAAGCCATGCAGTCGCTGCACTGTAGCGCAGAGCCCAAGCAACTCGYGCTGCCTCTTTGTTTGTCTGCAAACACCCTCAGCTCTTGTTATCTGAAGGTCTCCAGATGTATTGCAGAAGTGTGCACGCTCAGTTTTACAAAACACAAAGCCCGGGAAGGCGGTTTTCTCCTGCCGTGCTGAGCCAAGCTTGACTACCCGAGTTACCTGCTCATGAGCTGGGTGCTCTGTGCACTGCAAAGCTACGGTGGGTTTGGTTCCCAGAGCAGGCAGAGCCACCTCACATGTCTTTCCCTGGGTTGGTTGCCTCTGGCACAGCCATGTGGTGTGACARATACCTGCTCCAGGACAGGAGTCAGCCCACTCTGAGCTAGCCCAAGGATGGCCATGTGGCCCCAAGGCACATCTGTGTAGAGGGTCCCTGCAGCACATCTGTGGCAACACTGTGTCTCCAGGCATGGACCCCAGTGCAGTTTCCTTCAACGGTGCTGCACCCATGTGCAGAAAACCATGTTTTGAAGGGATGAACAGAAGTGCTGATTCCCAAAGCTTGGTTAGCATCTCAAATGGTAAGGTTTATCCTTATTACTGACTTAAACTATGAACTATCAGAAAAATGGTTAGTAATAAAACATCTTCATGTCCAGTGACACACTATTTTATGAAAGTGTCCTATTTCACTTAGTATAGAATGGTAACTTCCTGAGGAATTCTTACTCCGGCTTAGAAAAGGCTCAGTAGCATTGGTACTACCAAGACACAACAATTTTTACTGTACTTCTGCTGTCAGTTAATAATACAGCAATGTGACAACACTTCAAAATGCAGCCAGTGAGTCTGTAGTAGCAGGGCCATACTGTTTTTATCTATTCCTTGTTGAATTCTGGTATATGAAACTATGCCTGTCCTTCAGCTCCATAAGCTAACTAATGGATGTGAGCAGCATGTTTTCTCACTTCACTAGTCATCTACATCTGTAGCCTCTTAGTAGAGTAAATCTGTAGAACAACATTGACATTAATAATACTGAACTTCCAGATACTCTATTGTTACATTGTTTTCCAGTTAAGATCAAGCCATTTACTCCTTATTTTCCGTTTTATTTCTTACTTGGTTTTCATACCATAAGGAGGCTTTACCTCCCACACTTACCTAACCAATATGCCTTGGTAAGTTCATGGAAGGGGCTGCACTGAGTCTTTCGAAACACTAAATAAACCTAGTAAGATCCAACATCAAACCTTTATAATTATGCTAAAAAGCATGCTAAGTTCAAGTTTGTGAAAGCTATTGAGAAAATCAAGGGAAAAAATCAATGCTAAAATCTTGCTTTTATGCATTTTACTTGTAATTGGGTCATTAGAAGTAGTAGCAGAAGAATTGAGAATTACACATGATTATTCTGCACAGACAGCAATATCCAAGATTTGAAATAGCATCTTCACCTTGAACTTAGGGAAGACTGTTGAAATGCTAAAGTATTTTGTTGAAGGACTGCAAAGTTAAAAACTGAGGTCAGAAGGTAAATTTTCAAAGGATAGAGAAATTTTTTATGTTTAAGCTAGTTTTATAGCATAAATCTTTGCATTTCTGAGTTCAAAATAAATTTATGTGAATATTCTTCGAGTTGAACCTAAAATATATGTTTTGGGGAACATTCCTAGCATCAACTCCAATTTAAGAAAATTTGTTAATAGCGTAGAAAAGGAAATAAACAGAAGCAAAGAAAATTATACTGAACATATAAGGAGAAATTTAAGGCAATATTCCATTTCTAAAAATAAGCAACTGATGAAAACTTAGTACCTCAGATTTTACTTTTTGATATTAAAAGTTACCTTGAAATAAGAMAAATGGTTCCAATTTATTGTTTACATCCTGAAGAGGACGTGAAAGCAATAATTTCTGGAATATATCTATTTTGCCTGGATTTTTTTCTGAAGTTATTCTTTTCAAAATTTTAGTTGTACAGTTTGTTTAAACCATTGCTACAGAACACTTTTAAGTAATCTGAGAATAGTTAAACCCTTATTCGATCGCTGCGATTAGCTCTTTGTGACTCCTCACTGAACAATCGTACTGCTGACGTTGACAGGTGTTCTTAATAAATGAAATTCACTACTGCTCAGAAAGTCCACATAAAACCTACATTTGTCTGTCTATGCCTTGAGCAGGCCTTAACCACAATGCGAATTTTAACRGCTGCAAACTGAGACCTAATACATTAATTTTCCAATAATCCCTGGGTATCTCTGATTTCCCAGTGGGCTGCTAATCTGAGGAGCAGATAAACGTCTTGCCCAAGGTCAAGAAGCAAGCCAATGGTCAAACTGGTGAAAAGACCTCTAGAGTTTTGTTTCATGGGTCTGTATTTTAACACCTAAACCACCTTCCACTTTCTTATTTCAACAGCAGTGAAGAGCTACTCAGATCTAATTTGAGATAGGGTAAGACTATAGCAGCATGACCATGTTAAGAGCCTCTATTTTCTTTGTTATGCTATAATTTCAGGGGCACACTGCTCCTTCAGTAGTTATATTTTAGAAATGTAACTGGTACCAAATTAAACCCTTTAAAACTTAATATCTAAAACATTGGTGTTTCCTGGGTATTAGCCCAGAACATTTGCTTGTTTAAAAAATTACATATAGTTAAATGTAGATGCATGAAAATGGAAAAACCTAGCTCCCACAGTGATTGACTCAGCATCTTGTTAATCATTGCAATGTATGTTAATTCATTATTCAGCTGTAGCAGTGTGAGATGTTTTGCCTATGACAGCTTAAAACACAGTGAGTTCATGAGTACTTAGTGCAATAAGATACGTTCAGTTTATAACATTTTATCATGATAAAGAAAGCTTTAAAATGACATTATTTGATACATAAGATGCGGCAAAAAGTTGAGATACAACAGTCATCATTATAAATGTTTAGAGACATACCTAAAGTCTTATCTAAAGTTCATCCTGTTAAAGGACATGTTTTATGTTGTACAATTCCTCTTAGAATATCAATCTAATAAGCACCAAATGAGGCTGAAGACAATGCTGTTATAAAAAATGGAGAAAAATGATTAAAATGTGATAATTATACTGACAGCTTATATGCTCAATCTAATCAACCAAGCTTCCAATTTGTCATAATGTACACTCACTCATACATTATTGCTTAATTATAGCAACACTTCTATTTCAAAAGGCTGTCAATCATGCAAATGCCCATCATTTTTCTTTATTTGCATTTAAGAGATATGTTTTTAGTTCAAATCCAAAGCCCAATGAGAAACTGAATTAACCCTAGCTCGCTCTTTTGTTTGCAGTGCTCATCACTGCTTATTCTGTGTTTGCTGTCAGTGGTTATTTATGCTGTGTGATCTGCTGCTTTTAAAATCACTTGGTGCTGAAGAGGTTTTTGAATCTCATCTCTGTTTCTGAACTATTGTCTCAATGATCTATGTATTCTTGGGAGTTGAAGACCTAAGCTTGAACCATTTAGATATGATGTGACTAAAATTATCAGGCAATCCTTTTCTTATATTCTGGATTTTTCTTCTTCATTCTACAGGAAAGGGAAGAGGAGCCTTGCCATGCTTGCATGAGTAGCCCTGCCAAAATTGGTGGGACTGGCCAYGTGTAAGATCTGAAAAAGTGTAAATCGATGTTCTTAATAAACATACACACATCATAATACACATTCCAATGCACTTTTCACTCTGAATTGCTCTTATTCTGTTTCTTTTGGCTTGAGCCTTTTAATTATACATCTTCAAGAACTACTGCTCTGCTCCGTCCCCCATCTTCTCCGACTCCCTGCTCTATCTAGAGCGTAGAGTGGACAGGAAATCTGGCACTTTATGAGAGCACAGAGCCGCACAGCAGCAGGAATGCTTAACGGGATGTGTCACCAGTGGTAACGAACAGAAAACTTACGGCAAGAAAACTGGCAGAATTGCTAAAATACATCAAGGCTAGTAGGGCAATAAAGGAAGCTGTATGGTAATGTTAATGTGCAATCTTTTGGTAGTAAATAGGAGAAAGTGCTCTAACATGATATTCCTTCAGAATTTGAAGGTTAAAGCCACTAACTTACATTTTGCCATGCGCCCAAATTGTATCTCAAACATTACAGACAGTGAGAGTACAAGGAATTAAACATGTAATGAGTTCTGCAGCTCTATAATGATGATAATGCTGAACACATACAGCTTGTGGCAGTCATCACRCCAGCCTCTGCAAGGCTTTTGGCCTTATCTGAGTCTAAATTTCAGTTTGATAATACAGAGATATATCTTTTGTGAGGCAACAAGTRCCTAATGCAGTACTTGGAGGGGAACAGCAAGCTTTATCTACTTAGACAAGTTAACCAGAGAGGGCAGAGAGAAGACAACCTGGCAGGAATTATCTGCCTGTTCTAGGCAGCCACTTCTCTGGCATCACATACTATATCTCTGTTTTCCTTGCTGCTTTCCCTTGTCAAGTTGCAGGAACCAATGAGCTTTCCAAAAGCCAAATGCCGCTACAGTAATGTCTGGAAACTTGCACTCCCAGGTACCACATGCTCGTCTCAATTTGCAATGAAATAGGACCAAGCAGTTCTTTTCACACCGTATGTATATGTTCACCATTTATATGTGTTTACATATCTATATATATAGATATATAGATAYATATCATAGAATTGGTAAGGTTGGAAGGGACCTCTGGAGATCATCTAGTCCAGCCCTCAAACAAGTGGCCCATATGGGGATCAAACCCATGACCTTGGTATTATTAGCACCACGCTCTAACCGAGCTATGTGTGTGTGTGTGGGGGGGGGTTGTTTGTGTATGTGTAATTGATAACTGCTGCATACTACATTATTAAATTTAATTTTTTTACTCATAAATTCTATGAAACTCCTTACCTATTAAAAATCTAGTAAGTTCTTACATGTATGAAGTATACAAACATATTCTGCATGTGCTTTAGATGGTAAATAAAAATATCTACAAAATAGTAATTCAAAATAACATTATTAACACAATCAATAATAAGTAGCAAAGGAATTAAAAAGAAAAGACAAAAACATCGCATTTGGCTATGAAAAATGTGAAGTTATTCTTTGAATGTTGACTCAGGAAAATCTCAATAGATTTCTGGTAAATGAGGCATGAAGCATATTGTTAAAAACATGGTGTCCAGGAGATAGTACTACCTAATATTTTATCTTAATGGCAATATGTAGTCCTTTAAAAGGCTTGAACTTTAAATCAAACACTTTGGGGAGGACATGGCCAATCTATTAATTTTTCAAAGATAACTTAGTATCAACATGAAGACAAGAGAGTAGATCATTTTTGGAATCTTACTTGGTTAAAGTATCTTATGACAATAGCAGTGTGGGTTATCCTCTAATTAGTGGTCAGACAATAGGAATGATCTTCCTCTATCAACTCCATTGTTCCAAAGCTTGACATTGCTTTGCTGGACTCATTTATGTGTTATGAGGTCAAAATAGTCCCTGGTAAAAGTACCCATATAGGATGCACTACTTTTGATTCAGTGCAATTATTTGAGTGCTAGGACTTTATTATTTGTCATATTTATAGAAATTGTAGCAGAAACTCAAAGAAAGGCCATTATACTATCCCTTTGAAAGATGGAATATTTTATTATTTCTAGATAAACAGGATGACAAAATCCATTTGGTTCATGCTTATTGTTTATTCTGAGGAAAATTCTCTTCCCTTCTCACCCCTCCTTCCTATGAAAGGTGTCCACAGTCTAGACATTCCTCCTAGAAYATGTTGTTACCTAAGGTTTCACTTATCTCAAGCAAAACCAAAAATCAGTTATATGTTTTCCTATCATTTATAACAATACCAGCTTCTCTTGACTGATAGGCAGGCTTACTTTTGAGAAGACCACTTGTGTATCCATTTGAAAAGGAAAATATCGGATCTTTTCTCTTGACTTCTGCAGGATTCCTGCACAAGCTGTGAGGCAGGTACAGTGACACGTCTTTCCTAAACGGGCAGCTCAGCCTGTGAACGAGGGATACGTAATGGAGTTTCTGCGAGGATTCTTTCCTCGAGGAGTCCTTATGTCATTTTTCTGGTCACTATCCCTTACTTCCACTTGATAGAATAAGTGGTTCAAGGAAAGACTCTAAACCTGGCAATCTGGAGCTTGATTTCGTGCTGCTAGCTATGTGTATCAACTGTTGCTGCTTCTTCAATGTCAAGCATTTCTCTTGAGGCTTCTAGTTAGTCTATATCATTGAAGGAAGGTTGGTTACTTCTGTTTGGCTTTAGCACATGCGAAAAAGCAAGCAAACAACAATCCTTTCAGAAAAGTGGCTATAGTTTAGAATTGACAAGTAGATCAAATTGAATTAATCATATTTGCATTAATCATTCTTTTTGAAAATACATGGTGAAAGCATTTGGTAGTTCTGCCATCCTGTCTCCTAGGTAGTTTTCTTTTTGCCCAGCCCTTGCAGTCTTTCATAGAGAATTTTTTCTTTATTTAAAATAAATATGAGTATTTAAAGGTGTATAATTTGGAAGTCTGCTACACAGCTCTCTAAACAAGGTCCTCTAGCCAGTTGGCTGATAGCAGGAAGATGACACTCTTCTTGTTGCCTGTAGTAGACRTGTCCTTTCACCCTGCTTACCTCCTCTTTTTTCATTTCAAAAATTGAAATTGCTTACTGGCATATTTTGCTTTTTCCATAACCTAGCTTATCAAATGAAGGAAAGCTTTCAGCTGAATTTAAGGGCTTCTGTCCATTACCATGTAGAATAGTCATTGTTTCAAGTGACACAGTGTCAGCATCCTGGGAAGCAGTCAGAAGCCACTTCTAGTCCCCCTTAGCGGCCATTGCTCAGGATTGACAGCAGAAGGCACTGACTTGCACCACAGGGGCTTAATACAATCTGTTTACCCAAGGCCTCTCTCAAGACTACATGCTATGCTTTTGTCCTGACGCRTTTCTTTCTTTGGTTATTTCAAAAAGCCTGTCCCATAAGTTTGATACAGAGAAAGTTCTTTGAAAATATAGACATATACATGGGTTTCTTATTTTTCTCTGCTTCTTCATTAGACTATCTTAGCTCCTATGTGCCAASTATAATATGAATTTTAGAATAAAATTCAGTCATAGCAAAGTAGTAGAAAGAACGTAACTCTAGAATTAAAGAAAAACAAGCAAAATTCCTTTCCCATTGGATTTTCTCTACTATTTGACTGAATAAGAAGTCCGATTCACTGGAGGACAGCCACCAGCGTTATTTCCTGCAAAGTCCAAATGGAAAATTCTCAGAGGATTACAAAAGGAAGTGAGCCTAAGGACACACACGTGACCTTGACTCTGCCTGTGGCTTGTAGCATGTAGCTGCTACCATGTGATTCTTGTTCAGAGGGGAAACAGACTCGTGCACTGTCCCGAGGGAATGCGTGTGCTGTTTATATATGGTGCTGAAAGACAAGAGGGTGAAGCACAGCTTGTGAAGTGCTAGGGAGGATATGAAATGATTGAAGATGTGTGTCCTCATGTGTGTAATAGCCTCCGTTGGGTTGAGGGACTGGGTGGGGGGAGGGAAAGAATTAAAGAAGAGGAAGGCATTCCTAATGGGTTCTCTATTTTCTTGTCAGCAGTCAACAAGACTAGAAGAGCTCCATCCTTTCCTGTATGTTTTGACATATTTTCCTTTGTTCATATACATTTGTAGGCTCGTATTTTATGCTACATATATGGAAAAGGATACAGAATGTTATTTCTCATGAAAATCACAGAGATGCTGCAGAGGTTACAAAAAAAAATTTGTATAGAATTCAGGTTGCCATAGTATCTATTTATCTGTTAAGATTGCTAGAGCTTTTCTGGATGATAGTCACTTCTGGAAAACTACTGTGTGTGTTACTGTGAAGAAATAATACAGAGTTGAAACTATTCACACTTAATATTTATTTTCCTTCTCTATCTTGAGAAAAAGTGGTATTTTGCAACTGTTACAAGATTGACATCTTTCAATAACTGCTGTTCTTTAGCTACCTCTTTAGATTTATTCTGTGACTACATTCTCCTTTGGGAATGGCCAGTTGAAATAGTTTATAGACGAGGTATGAAGTTTGTCTGGTCAAGATAGAYATGCTTTGTTCAGGTTAAGTGTAGTCTAAGTCATTTTCATGACAACTGCATAAATTCTTCATKCAAATGGCACCTTTACCAGGAAACTAGCTTTTTAAGTCAATGAAATCATAGAGAATACAGGTTTGGATTCTAGAAATTAAAAATAGTGGAATTTTTCTGCTTTTAGTGAAGACAAGATTTGGCCAAAGGACTCTAAAATGATGGC
>NW_028185339.1:1837236-1919736 GCF_003343005.1 Rhea americana | reverse complement strand
AAAATCTTTCGAACTGACAGAAAACATAGCATTAATGCATGTGATATTTTGCCTAGCTGTAGCACTTTCCAATTAAACACGTTACAGATTTGACAAAGCCTCACTGAGTACATTACAAATTTTAAGTGTAATGTCTAATTCCCATCTCATGAGGTAGAGAGGCATTATGCCATCATACATGTGGTGAAATTAAGATATAGCAAGGGTTACTGACTTGGTCAAGGACATGAAAACACATAGACCATCGCCACTTGCTATGGTCTTGAGCCAGCACGCTCAAGGCAGATATTAACTAAAACCARTGCAATTAATTTTTTTTTTAAGAGCATGCTTGGATGGTTTTTGGTTTAACACATGTGAACTATGCCTGCTGAGTGGAGAGAGTCAGAATTCTTTGGGAAAGGATAGTTTGTAGATGCCTACTCAGGCTTCTTTGACACGGTCTGGCTGTACCTGACAATATAGTCATGATATTGCGTAGGATGAACAACAATTCTGTATAACAATTCGTGTGGGGCCTAAGTATATTTTAGAAATAAGTATTCTATTTACCTATTTTAGGCCACATGACATTGCTTACAAATTTATACCTAAAAAAAATAACAAAACCTGTTAAACAATGTTATGTTTTGCCTTCAAAGTACAGTAACAGAAAATCATATCACATAGCAGCTTCCACTCACCAGCTAGAATCATAATAACATATGTTAATGTATACTGTCTAATGCATTTTTAATTCCCTTATAATTTAGGGAGCTGTAAAGAGTAAGAAAAATGTGGAGGAAGAATAAGAGGGTATAAGTATTCAGAAAGAATATATTCGTTTTTGAACCTTTGATTTGTAAGAAGTAGGTTTACATTTATGTCAGAATAGTATTACCACAACCTTGTTTAGAGAAATGTTTGCTATTTGAATGCACGACTTYAAAATCTACGGAAGAAAATTTCCTCTTTGAAGATGGTTCTGCTTAAAAAATATCAGAGAAACCAGAGCCTGCTCACCGTCATCCTGACTGCTTCCTACACTTCAGTGACTCTGGACATTCCAGATTAAGTGCAGGATTAAGTGCAACTTTGGTTTGTCCCAGTAAAAAGCTAGAAATACAGTCTTTCCAAAGTTATGAATTGTATGTTTTTAGCTCTTAAGCATCACAAATATCAGATCTTAAACCTGTCACTGGTGTTGTAAAGTATATTAGAYATAATGGAGTTCAAGCCAATGTAATTTTGGAGAGGAAATTCTACATTTTATTGGAAGAARAAAATTCATTCTAGCCTCATTTCTTTGAAACGTGTCAGCTCAGCACATTGGCGTGTCAAAGGAAGCGTATGTTGGAGTACTATCGGCACCTCTGATTACCAAACCCAGCAGAAAGATTTAACTAGGCTGGAAACACTGAACCCAGTAAAAGAAATCGAGTCTTYTGCTTAAATTTAAGCATGTGCTCTGAGATGGACACTTCTCATGCTTAGGACAACATCCTACATTACACTGGATTTTTTTTTTTAACAGAAATTGCCTAGAATTTGCATGACAAAAGCTAGACAGCTGACATAAAATGCAAAATATCTTGCATTCTGTTRTGGTGGGTACTGAAAGGGTGGAAGACAGATGGAATATTTCCTGACCTTCGAATACTTGTATCACTAGTATTGATCTGGATATGTACAGATATGGATATGTCTGCAGAGGTAAGCATATGATGCACTGCTGAGAATATATCGCATATTCACCCAGTATAGATAGCAATTTTTCTTGCGGAAAAATAGTAAGAATCACATCAGATCATTACATTAATGGGTGCATTTCACTGGAAATGTTAATCCCATCTTATGAAAGCATTTCAGCACATCCTTAAATTTATGCAAGTCCTCAAATACTTTGTTGGGTTAGGACTCAAACCATTATATATTCATATATAATGCCATATATTCAACAGAATTAATTTGGGTTGTGTATGTGTGTGTATGTGTAACTCTGTTTAGGTCAAGTAAAATAAATGCAAAGGCAAGATTGTTAGCAGCAAAGTGACCCTTTTGAAGTCCTAAAAAATTACTCTTGCAGTCCATAGTCCAACATTTAATAATGCTGAACTTGATAAGGGATCTCAGAACCTGAAAAAGGAGATCTGAAAGGCACCTTTATAGAAAACAATTGATTTGCTTCATTTCATTGAAATGGCTAATGCTTTGATGGTTCATATTTACAATAGCTTGTCCTGTTCTTCAATGGAGTTGATATGTTGGAGTCTTTAACACCATAAACTTGATCAAAACTTCCTGGGTAATAAACAGAGCGGATTTAAGATGTGAGCCCCCTCCCCATCATACTACCGCAGCCCATCTGTGTGCCAATTTGTAACTAAAGACATCAAGAAATGTGTTCTTCATGCTCAGATGCCCTTGGTAGTTGAAAATAGTTCTGATAGCTCAATATGCAAACTGGGTTCAGAGTCTGAAAGACTTTAGAGTAAAAGATTTGACCTTCTGTAGCAAAGGCTGTAGTTTGGCTAAATCCATTACTGAGAGCAGAGTTTTTACACATCTCACAGTGCAATCTGGGATTTAAATTTTGCCTAGCTGCAGAAAAATAACTTTTTCCCTAGCTTTCAGCAAAGGGTAAACGTCTGCCCTGCAGTCTAAGATTTACATCAAAAGACAAAGTTAGCAAGATCATATATAGATGTACTGGGGGCAGGAGGAGGGCTGGATGACTGAAAGTTTTGGCAAAGGAAAATGGAAACTTTTATTTCTCACTCTCTGGTTTGAACTAGCCTCAAGTCAGCAAACAATAAACTTTTTCTCCCTCCAAAAGCTGTTTTTGTCTCCTGTGAAGCGATTTGATTGTGTCAATACCGCTCCTTTGCACCAAAGCTCTCGCCASGTAGGTAATCAACAAATGCACCCTGGAACAATTCCCTCAAAGGCATCCTCGGCTGACAGAGAGAGCAATCTGCTCTATCACCCGGGAGAAGTATCACTCCTGTGATCTGTGTGTCATGACCTCATGGCGGGGGCATTTGGGCAGGACTTCTAGGAAGCTGATCTAATCTCATTGATCGCATCTCACCCCATCTGTCTGGTCAGTTAATTATTTATTTCTCAAAAGAGTAAACAAAGGGATAAAATGATACTGAATTATTACTYTTGTAATATTGTAATAATGATATAACAATTTGATTTAAGAAGTAGGTGAACACATTAAGAGCAAGGTTGCTTAATACGGACTTTCTATACTAGGACATATCACTGAGAATGCTTTTCTCATGTCCAATTTCAAGTAACTTTGAATTTTAAAGTATTTATTAGCAATTATACTTATGTTTGACTGTTAAAGCTATCTCTTCCCTTATCATCTCAAGGGTATTTCTAGGATTTAGCAATTATAGACCAGCGATATATACCAGAGAATTATATTTGTACACTTGCTGCTTTCACATTTCATTTTATCACTTATTTTCTCACAAATCACTAAAGGCACATTTCTAAAAATATTTTAAGTATGGAGATACACAGATAGGTGTTCAAGTGATTTTCACGCACACTCAGTACTTGGCTCCAATTAAATGATAACTTTCTAAACCTGGCTCTGAATCATAGCCTCCATCACAGTAGTTTCAACGTTGACATTTCCTTGAGTAACTACAGACTTACTGAATTCTCTAGGCAAAAACCTAGCCACATTCAAGACATTGTCATTAACTTTTATAAACAGTTTCACTGTATTTGTTCTATTCATTTTTTTTACATTCTGAGAATTCAAAATAAAGAGAGAAAAAAACCCAACAGAAATACAATTAACAAACCCAGCTACATATACACAAGAGAAAAGTAGATTTGTTTTTTTGAAAGTATTACTTTTTAACCATGTGATTGATTGAATCAAAGGATAGATATATTACATTGTTCTTTTCCTTAAAGCAAGATATTTTTGAACTGCTGGAGAGAAAATAAACTGAGGTCTATTTGCCTGATCTTCAATAAAGACATATCATCCTCTCCCTCTGTCATTATTCTGCATTGTACAAATTAAAGCATTATTAGAGATTTCRTATAATAAAAAGTTTTAACTAATAAGAAAAACATAGATAAATACTGAAAAGAATTATAATGACAAAACCCTCTCCAGATTAAAATATCTAATCCAGGTGAGTAGGAAAAAGGGTTAAAAAACTGCAAGAATTCAAGAAGCCTAGATGACTTTGGAAACACAGATCAAAAACAAAGAGACTGGAAGTATAATTAACTCCATTACTGTTCAGTCAAATGAAAACAGCTGTGACACCCCTTCTTATTTATGACAGCAGCAAATAGCTCTATTCCCTTGCTGGTTATTGCTGTAGGACAGCAGTGGTTCTACAGCAGGTGAAATAGAAACAAGCTGCTAATATTTATGTCGCTAGATCAGGTTATAGATACAAGATTTATGCAAAAGTTCTCTAAAAATATCTGAGTAGCTTTTTTTAATCTTCCTACAGCAATCCTTTTCCAATAGTGAACAAAATAGCTCTGTATTAAATATAATTCTATKTTCTGAGTAGTATTGTGGCCAAAAGGCAGCTCCCCCACTGTTAAAGATGAGAATGTGGTTTCACTGCAAAGCCAGTTTTGTTCACTCTGTAAAAACTCATAAATAAAAAGCCATTTAGTCTCAAAACCACTCTTTTATTTGTAGATCCAAGCTAGACTTTGTCAACAAATTTTGAACTAAATGTGGAACCGGACACACGATAGCTTGATATTAGAACTGCTTGCTATAATTTGAAGAGTCTGGGTTTGCTTTTAAAAGTATAGAAAGCAGGAAAGAAAAATAATTTTCAGATGAAATCCTTTATTTTATTAGTAAATGTCATTAAATCAGATGCTACCTACGTTGATATAAAAAATGTGAGTGGGCAGTAGGTTTCCTAAAGCAGTTTTTTATACTGCGGCTTTAATCACTTTGCTTCCTACACCTAATCAGTCTTACTTCTTACTCAGACAAACTGCCCATTAAATAATGCCTGAGAAATAAGACTGTCAATAGCAGGACAGAAAATAAAGCAAGTAGGCTGTTGCACACTTCACTGCTAACCTTTTTACCCTCTCYCTTGCTCATCAACCTCCCTCCTGCCATTCCCCTCCATTTCTGAGGCTGCCAGCGCTCCCCAGCTCTGTTGTGCATCTATATGTGTTCAGCCCCACCGCAGAGCCTGCCTGCACCCTCACAAAGGCAGAATCCTTTATTTTTCCACCCACAGCAGGACYTGAGTATGCCCCTTTTCTATAACGTGTCAGGAGTCTGCTGTATGTCTTTCTAGGTCGCCTTCTCCGTGAACCCTGCGGGATCTCACGTGTCCCACACCATGGACCTCACTGGCGCTCTTCTCTGCACGAGGCTCCCTACTCCTTTCCCACTGCAAGGACAGGGGCCCAAACGACCCTTCCCATCCCTCCCCACCACCTCTGCCGTCACTCACTTCTGCCTCTCTCTTTTGGGGTGCTTACTTGCTAAAGCTTAACACTGAGACCCAGACCCTGGGGTACCMCCACACTGGAATACATTTACTATGCTGCTACCATCCCTAAGGGACACAGGGAATTTTAGAGGAGTTGAAGCTGCAGCTCAGACAAACAGAAGCCAAATGTCTTTACTTTTATCCTTCTCCATCTTTTCCATTCAGTTTTTCCTARTATTTTTCCAAAATCGACAGTGTCACTTACAGTAGTCCCTGTACTGTAGAACTCTAGAAATCTGTTAGATCCACCAACTACATCTACAGTCAGAAATGCTATCAAGATGACCAGAAGCATTTCAGATACAGGCAGAAATAAAACTGCCCTTTTTCTACAAATACATGTGAATCTAGACACCCTCCTAGTTTCACTTTCAGTGAATATAATGTACAGAGCAGTCTTTTCGGCTTGTGCTGTGTCTGATATGTATTTGTGTGCGAATTACCTTTCTGGCTGTGTATGAGCACTGCACAGACTATGGTGGGCTTCCTATGTTATCTCATCATTATACATTTACCTGGCCTTTTTCGTGTTGTTCCGCAAGAAACTAGGCATCACCTCTCTTTGTGCTAGTCGTTGGTATCTTCTTGTTGACTGTACTTTTGAGGACATTTTTTTGATCCTAACTTTCACAATGATTTAACAGACTGAATACAGGAGTGAAATTCTGTTTCTGATAAAGTTATAAGCCAAACTCAGTTGACTTCAGCAGTACTAAGGCTGGCTGAACTAGGGCAATTCTGTGGGCACATTTAGAACAACCAAGTTAAGACAACTTGCAATTTCTCCTCTTACAGTGAGCTGCTACTTTCTGCTCTTCCAGGATGCAGGCATTTCTCCTAGATCTGGCAAATACTGTGTCTAAGTTTTGAGTAACAGTGGGTATATTTGTAGGTTTTAATTCAAAAAGGAAGAATTTAACCTCTGTTTACTTGCTGCACTATGGAGAAGCAGGAGAAAACAGAAGCTGAGACAAGTAGGAAATAGTATACAACAACCATATTTTCTAATGCTTTTCTCAGGGCACAAAATTCCTCATTCCCACCGGTAAAGGGCCTGGTAAAGAGATCTGGACACCCAAAATAATTTGTGTTTAAAGCACTGCAAAGGAAAGCAGGCCTCACTTGTCACAGACCTCACTGAGGTCCCAGATGACTTCTCTGTTCCCAAGAGAGCATTTCTTGGCTCTCCGTCTCACTGTAGCTTCAGGGTAGCATCACAGCCACAGCTGTGAAGGCAGCACGCAGCGGCCAGCTGTGCTGGAAGAGATGGACTTCTTGCTGAGCAGTCCCAGTGAAAACGGCTCAGTGAGCATCAGTACAAACGAGGTGAACACCACTTGTAGATAGAGCCATGTGGAGCCTTCTTTCCACTTTAGTGTGATTTTTAAKAAAACTCTAAAATAGGAGTTTTATTTTCTTCTTCGTGGGGAGCGGCAGATTCTGAAAATTACTATCAATTTCCATTTTTGCTTGTTTGTGAAAATTTGCAGCCATTTCTAGATAGATATTCACTGTATAATACCACCAAAGTCCTCAGGATGGCAGGATAACGATTGTGTTAGTTGATTCAGAACCACACAAGTGCAGTTCTAAGGACCTAAAAGACCAACAAAAGGTGGACGAATGACAGTTTAAGCAGAGACAGGAATGAAGTCAGATTGGATGATTTTTGGCCTGAACCATACCTTTAGACTTTAAGTATTGTCTGTACGTACTCGCAATATACAAGTATGATATGTATACATTGTGTGTATATGTACACATACGACAAGCACAGAGGACCCAGAGCACAGTGAAGGACTGTAGTGGTTAAAAAAAGGGCAGGGTACAAGGGATCCATGCAGCTGGCATAGCTAAAAAATCTTCAGATCTTTGGCCGAGAGATGGACAGTAAAGGCTCGGTTTACCTGAACGTGAATAACTAATGACATTTGGCGGGTATCTGAGACACCTGCCTGGAGATGCTGGTTTGCCTCAGAAGCTAAGGACCCTTGTGCCCTGTTGGACTGACAGCTGGAGCAGTGCAGGATAGCCAAGGTCTCTCAAACAGCACCACATATCTACATCCAGGTTTCTGAATCAAGCCCCGAGAGGTGCTGATGAGCACTTGACTGTCTTCTCAGGAAAATGTCCTTCTCTTTTGTCTTCTGCAAGAGGGTGGGGCCAAGGCAAAGAATATGGCTCACATGGTAATATATGTGTTAATACAGCAGATGTCTCCAACGCAGTATCCTTGCTACTTTGCAGCTTGCCAATAGTGTGATTATAAATTTTCCTGTATTAACGATAATAAAATTAGTTTATCCTAATAGTCATCTGTGAAGAAGTACATGAGGTTACTAACAATCAGCACAGGAATAAATTACACATTATTTTGTAACCTTAATGCCAGATCCACATAAAGCGCAGACACACTACTTCTAGCATATCTTCCGCTATTTGGCCTATAACCTAAAGACAGACAGTGTTTAAAAATTAGAATTAAGAAATAACAGACTGTCCTGGCAGAATTCTGTTAATCCTTCAGCAGCACAATCAAGAGAAGAATGTAATCTACACTGTATTCATTTTTTTAGAAATTAAATAGTTGTGTTTTTAAAATGAATGTGGTGCAATTTAATATAATTTATCCAGAGTGTAGAAAGAAAATAGTACCCCAAAGCAACACACAGATATTAAAAATAAAATTAAAAAATACATTTGGATCAGATATACTCTACTTTAGTTAAAATAATGGCTAAATTTCAACTTATATTCCTGTATAGGAACATCATTGACCTGCAAAAGACCACAAAAATTTTTTTGTCTTTAATACAGTGGAGCTACATTAACTCTGTTTAGTGAAAGAAAAAAAAAAAGGAGTTTTAATTAGCAGTTGTAAATTGCTTATTAACCTCAAAATAAATTAATTTCTTTATCTGTCCCTAGTCCACATCACTGAGATGGCAACAGTAATTAAAAAACAGATAAACTGTAAAAAAAGTCCATAACTTAACATACTTAGGCAAGCTGAGTTGTTAACTGTGCAACAATAAAGGTATTAAAACCCACCATGCTGATAAGATTCTGCTTTGAAGATGAGACCTCATATGCCAACTTTCAACAGAGAGTGATTTCTTAAAGTCAAGTCATAAACCCTAAAACTGGGATTTCATGGAGACACTATAATTTATAATACTTCTGCAGTTTTCAATTATTCAGATGCTCATGGCCCAACAAATTGAATAATGAATGGAGTAATGAATTGAACCCTGACAAGATGATAACAGAAAATATTATGAGTAGTCAATACACAGTGGAACCCACTTACAGAAAGATCCCTTGAAGAAATAACTTGTTTGAAGGACACATTTTCTCTTGAAATCCAAAACACTTGCAGCAGGAAAATGTGTGTAGGAGTTGCCATTAACAAATAACTGCTAAAGTCATAAACCTGCAGAACAGTATATTTCTAGTGACCAAACTGTGAATCATAATCATAAATAGGCCAGTGATATTTTCTATGGATGTAGGTTATGCATTTCATTATTGCTTTTTTTTTCCTCCTTCTAATGCCACAGAGAGAGAAAAAGAATGGCCATATAAATTCTTAAACACTTTAGCTTCAGGCTTAGCCTTGGAGGTGTGATGATATTCCACAGATGCTGAAGCACACAGGTCTTAACAGTATTTAATACATTTGCATCAACACTGCAAGCCAGAAACATAAATAATAAAAATGATAAATATACTGTTCAAAAACTGTGAAAGGTAATGCACATTTGTATCTCCTAGCTAGCATTTAAAGGAGCAGTGCAGGCAGGCAGCAAATGCTGTGTTAGAAAAAATACGTAGGTTAGAAATAAAATAAAAGGAAACAAAACCATATTCAACATCAGCAAAGAAAAAAATAACTAATAGTACATATTGAGATTTTGATGAGAAATGGATCATTGCTTCAGACTAAAGCAGACACTGCCTTCCAAAAACCTGAACTTTCTGCCAAAATGGAAATAAATCTTTTATGGAAGTTGAGAAAATATTGGACTAACTATAAGAGCCCAAAAAATCCTCACTCCTGTTGGAGTAGGTCCAAACCAAAAGCCAGTTATTTGTGGCACGTTTAGCTTGAATCCATGGTTGTTCTTGACTGCTAGGTCAATGCTTTTACTCAATTGGAATGCTGGAAAAAGCCTCCAAAAGCTGGAATTAAACTTAACAGTTCAAGACCATTTGTGATTGGGCTTTTGCACTCCCCATTTCTGTTCAGCACAGAAAACCGGCTGGCTCTCAAGCTTGTTTACGTAGGGTTTCCCACAACATGGGACAAACTCAAGAAGTTGGGATATTTTAGTAAATGTTCAAATTCTTGGGTATTTTCCCACAGCAGACTTCTCACCCCCTCCTCCTGTACTGAATAAATGTACTCCATGGGACTATTGGGAAAGAAGTGTGCTTATTTCGGTGAAATGGTGAGGGAACCTGTGCTCTTCCAGCAATCTGAAGAAAAAGCCCAGTAACCAGCAGCCAGCTGCCACAGCCTGCATTTCAGTAGCGTTTCTGAGTGCTCTGTGCCAATATAAGATAGCTTCAACACAGTAACACGTGGGACAGAGTCTCTTCTGTGGAGACCCAGTACCTCCTCTGCAAGGAAAGGGTCAGGATTAGTGTCACTCCAGTGACAGTATTGCATGGTCTGTTCCTATACAGACATTTCTAATGTGCAACGACAGCTCATCAAAAAGCTACATAAATGGGGTAAATAGATTTGTTCTTTGGAAATCTCCAATACTGGCACAACTCTCACAACATGTAGTTCCATTTTTGAAGTTCCCATGCTCTTGCACTCATGAGATGGCATCGTTGTATGAACTCTGTCCAGGCCATTTTCAGTAAAAATCCATGAGCTGGATTACAGTATACGGTATATCTAAACTACACACACAAACACACACGCACAAACCACCCCTTCTTATGAACTTAGAGATTTGATTAGCTCTAAATGACTAAAAGACTTGTTCTTATCCCACGGAGAAATTGAGGCCTTTACTCTACTATGGTAAACCCAGAATTAATTAACTACACCGGAGAAAGAGATAAATATAAACAAAAATCTAAATTGTGTTTATATGTTTTTTATTTATTGATCTCCTCTCAGAGAGGAAAATAGGCATGTCCAGAAGTTTGGATAGCATAGGAGCCAATAGGATTAAAAAGATAAGTCCTTTCTTAACAATAAATTGGCTTTGAAAATTAGATGTTCTAATGGAATTACTGTAGTAGAACTTAAATATCGTTTATATTTTTACTTCAGCTTTTTCTGTATCCTGCTAGCAGTAAGTGACTTCCCATCATATTCTAAACATTAATTATACCCTTTGCCTTTCAATTTTTCTTTAGAAAGTGCTTTTTTAACAGATCTGTCACTCTTCTCTTTACAGGAGCATTTTTTTCTAGTGTTTAATTCATTCGCTGTGGTGCCTTGCATTTCTTATCAAATCCAATATCCTATAATGAAATCATGATCTAGCAGTAAAAACACATTGATTCATGTTTACAGTTAATATTTTACAGCTTACAGTACAGTTTCCTAGTCAGAATAATGATTTGCTGCTCAATTCTGTCATCTTATCTCATACTGAGTAGTTCCAATGAAGCCGATGGGATTATTTACTCAGTATGGTAAGATTCAGTGTAGCAATGCGAAATGATTCTTAATGAAAGAAACTTTTGAAAAATATAAAATAAATTATTGCTATATTATTGCAGAGAAACAGCCTAATAAGTATTTTTATACAGGCTGAAATTATTTTTGTACAGTACTCACCTTCCTGCATGCTTTTATTGTCCTCAAAATAGCTCTGAACTGCTGAATAGCGCTGACAGAAAGGACATGCAGAGTCCATCCACAACGCATGGGAAAGCTCTTTGATAAAGACTTAGACCTGGAAATAGTTATTGCCTCACTTGAAGATAAGCCTCCTGAACACAAATTCAAATATTCTCACAGGAGTTCTTCATAAAAATAGTCTAACCTTCAACATGGTGCTACCAGTATAATTTGGATGTGATGGAAACCTGTCCTTGGCCTCAGCGGGTGTTTGAACRGCATTGCTCAAAACAGGCTCAGGAGCACCAGAGAGAAAGCAGTAGGATGCTTTCATATATATCACGTGTAGCTGAATACAGTTTAGAACTACAAAGTTCACGGTCTTAAAGATTAAGAGAAGAATTAAAGCCCTTTCAAGGAAGGCAGAGTATGGAAAATGTCAGCCAGCTACTCTTAGAGGAAAATCACCTAGAGGATGTATTTCCGAAGCACTGGGACTGCTCAGGCTTTTTTTCCTGCAGTATTTTCTTTAGCTAGGCTTGTGTTTGATATGCTGCTTCAGGATTTTTTTGAGTAGACTGCTTTTTTCCCATAGGTCTCTTAACAGGAAAAAAACCACCACTGCTTCTTCTTCACAACTATTTATTTCTCATCTTTTTTCTGGTATGTTTTTAAAAAACATATTTCCTTTAAGAAAAGCAGGTAGCTAATGTGTGGATGGTGAAGACCTCTGGGCAAGGCTGTTGTCTTTGCTTGTTTGATCTGCATAGCCCATACAGTCCGAGTCTCTGACGGTTCGGGTTATGAATGACTCAAAATTTTAATGTATTTCCCTTTATTCAATCCACACATTTCTTTCTATTTTTCTGAGTTAAAGACTAAGCAATAGCACTGCTCTAGAGAAGCTATTTATTCAGGTATTTTCCATAATTCAGTGCTTGATAATCTTTTCCTTCAAAGTAAAATATTTTGTATTCCTCATTTCTTAGAAAAAAATCAAATTTTGTGGTCCTTGCTCAGATAAAGGAGTCATTAAATTAAGGTGAAAATTATATTACAGCCATTTGACTCTATAGCTTAGTTTATTCACTAGTAATAATAGGCATAACAGGAGTAAAACAGGAGTAATATTTATATTTTATTAAGATTGGTTTTTTAACATTTCCCCAAACTGTTGGGATGCCAGTTGAAAGGTATAATGTATATATAAAACTGCTATTTTATGACAGGTCAGGTTAACTCTGATCATTGCATCTTCACCACACTAGCATATCTCACTTCCTCTTACCGTGAGCTCTTTGCTGCCAGTATTTCAGGATATGTCTGCTGTGTAGCAGGATCATAGTAGTTCAGTGGTTCTCATCTCTCTGCACACCAAAGAGTAAAATTTATGTAGGCAGCATATTATGTATGATGCTAATTTGGATTACCAGAGTAAATCTGCTGCTCAGTATGAGGCTAACTTTTAATTTACATATTAGTCTTCTAAAACCCAGCCTGATGCTATGATGAAGCTCAAAATAGATGCTCTTCCCGAAACTTTTATCCTATCCAGCATTTCTGTTGTCTCTAAGACCTGCAAATTAGATGAACCTCACATTAATTCAGACTGGGTCAGGGTCTCTGCCAAATCCCAGCCGGGCAAATTACATGCTGCCTATACTTAAAATTGCTGCCCGGGTGCTTATCCTGGCTTTTTTAAACGGACACATAGCCGCTGCCCCGCTCTTCCCCAGGATGTTGTAGCACGGGGCACTGTCAGGCAGCCGCTGCATTTCACCACAGTCTTGGTGAGATGATTTCTCTGCTCGTTTAACTATGAAATGCTGCGAAGCACGTTGGGGTCCCTGGGGAATGAAAAGGTCTGTAGAAGTGTCAGATGTTATTTAACATCCCCTTCAATGTGTTGGTTTTTACATTTCTGCGAGGAGAGGTAAAGGCGCAGTGAGTACTCAAAGACGTGGGGTTATACTGCAAGTACTAAACCAGGATGCTTCCTTGCTTGGAGCCGAACCCGGAGATGATATCTGCATGGGGATCCAGGGATATGCTAGAGGGGAGTCTCAGGAGAATTTTGGATTATTTCACTTTTTTTGATGGATCTTTGTGTTATATTATCCCCGTCAAAAACAATGTTTTTTCCAAGGGCTTCTAAAAAAATACAAAGGGTTTGGGTTGGGTTGTTATTTAGTAACACACACGTGTGCGCGCAGAGATGCACGCACGTACACGAATGCGTGCGCACACATGGGAGCTACCAATGCAGCAACAGCAACAAACCTTTGGTGCAAAACAAACGAATTGAAACATGGTTTGACAGCTTATGATGAACTATTTCAAAGAGGAAAGATTCAGCCTTTCCTTCTACATATTCACTCTAATTACAAGTTCTTTCCTTATCCTATGTCTCTCTCTTTGAGTAACCATCATCACTTACTGAAAGACAGGTCAGTTACCTTCAGAAACACAGCATCCATACGGTAAGCCAAATTAATTTTAAAAAATTTGGGGGTTTTTTGATTACATTTTTTGAGAACAGATTAAAAAATATTTTCTGTAATTACTGAAAGTGTCTCTAAATAGATATTTTTGCCGGTATACAGCCCTAATATGATTCTGCCTAACAGTCAGGGTCAGAGAAGGTGGACCAGATTCTTGTGGATCTCAATTTCCTATGGTGATGAGACGTGTTACTGGTTCAAAGTGTCCCTAAACTTCTATCAGACTTAAATAGCAAATAACCCTGCCACTGGCATTTTGCACAACAATTAATTTTTCTTCATGAGCATCTAACAGTCTGATGCATGTGATTTATCATGAAGTTTAAACATCTCTTTAGGAACTTTGTCTATACTATTGACACATCACTAGTAAAACCAGTTACCTATGTAGCAGAGCTCAAAAATAAGAACTCCACAAACAAAAATGCAAAAATTACAAGAATTAGAGATATTGCATTATTGTCTAGATAATTCTAGATAAGCCTTTCTAATTGCTAAAGAAAAAGGAAATGCCTAATCATTTTTGTTAAACCACAACTTTTATTTCAGGATGTTAGGAAGCAAGATTGTCTATCAGTCAGATTGTCTCATGCTTCATTTTACTCACTGAAAACACTGCTGGAGTTAAACATAAAATAGGAAACAAGTTGTTTTAAATTAAGCTTCACAGTTAGATTTACTAATACAGTTAAAATTGCATCACTTCAAACTCTAATTTATAAAACAATTTTATCTAATTTGTGAAGAAAGAACAGATCAATGAGCACTTTTGGCTTATAGAATGTACTGCCTTGATCTACTGAATAGATTGCTCTACTTCATGAGAGGCTGGTTTTGAACATGTTCCTTTATTTTAGGATACAGAAATTTGCAATGTGACTCAGAAAAACCTTTAAGAATGTGCACAGGCAAATTTAAATGTGTATGTATTCCTGCCGGTCTCAGTGAGGGTCACATGTTTAAAAATCTGCACCTAAGCCCCTAAAACACCTGAGTGTTTTATTCGACTTGAGCTGCATAAAATATTGACATCTGGACTAAAGCATAACCATCTATAAAACGCATATCTAAATCAAAATTGTAGCACAATTCTAATTGCATTAAGCATTTAGATAACCTTAGAAAAGTCCCTTACGGTGAGTGCACACCCGACATACAACCATATATCATCCAAGATTAGTTGCCTTATGTACCTACAGATCTGATACTGAAGTGAAATCCTGTTTGGAAAGTCAAAACCCAGAGAAGACGCGCAGTAAGTTCCAACACAAAGAAAGGCAGCTTTATAAAATAATGACATGTGGTACTTTATACCGAATTTCTCATTTGTGGAACTCCTTATGTTGGTTTCTGGGAGGGGGTAAACTACTATATTGCTTATGGGATCCGTCTGGGACAGAGGCACTGCTGTGTTATGCTGTAGCAACAGTCCCTGCTGTGAAGAATGTATTGCTTAAATCAGTGAGACAAACAGATGGTAAGAGTGGAAAAAGAGGCACAGACAGATAAGCTGACGTGCCCGAGATCTGAGTGGACTAGTGCCACAGATGTGGCTGAAAGCCACCCACCTGGGAGAGGAATTTGGAAATCCAACAGACCACGAACGCTAGCTTTGCCTGGCCCCTGTTGGGCGAGATACTAGCTTTGGGAATGAGGGGCGAAGGGGAGGGTGAGAGCCTGCAGCCACCCTGAACGCCCTCGCCACAGCCTGGCTCCCAGCGTGAAGGGAAAGGAGGACCTGCGKGTCCTTGCTCTCCCCACCAGCCTTCCCAGGGAACAGAGCTGAACTACTCCTAGGAACAGCACAGTAAACTATATTTCCCAGGGGAAAAAGCAAAAAGGTAAGAAGATCCTTTAGGATTTCATGTAGTGATGCAACAGCACAAGCAATGGAACAACAGTGCAGTCTGGTCCCAAATAGTTCGGAGATGAATTCATAATTCTCACAGCAGTCTTCCCAGTGAAGTAAGAATAACCATGCTGATTTTACAGATGGGTACACAGATCGCAGGCTTGTCTGGGGCCAGATCCTGAGGGAGCTAAGCCTGCTCAGCACATTTGAGGATGCAGAATCACAATTTATTAGTGGTGGAGCTCAGACCTGTTCACAGGAGTCCCACCACCTGCTCTAATTACTATTCCCCTAAACCAAACTTGCATAGCAATGAACAGGAAAACATGTTTCCTACTGAACATTGCACACACATCAAGCCATCTGCAAGCAATTAAGTAATAGGATTTTAAGGAACTGTACAGACATTATCTAAAATTTGAATATACTTATTTTTTTCTCACTCCTAAGTAGAATATTGAGACAAAACAAACAGCCTTTCTGAGTATTTATTAAAAATCACTCTTCCGTAGTTGAAAGCACTCTGCCTGGCGTGGTAAACACAAGCATTGTGCTTTTGAATATCGAGCTCTTCACCTATCATTTTGGCCACCTGTGACAGACAAGGCCCTAGTCTTGCAATGAAGCCCACAGACAGACCCCTGTGTCCAATGTGGAAGGCCTCCAACTTGAGCTGGGGAGACCATACTGACTTAAGCTGGACTTTCTCTGACCATTTAATGACTTCCCTTATGGCTCCCCCAAGAAGTCAGGCTTTAAGAGGAGTCACTACAGCACAACGCAGACATGCACTTGCACATTCAAGATATGCTTAACATATATACACAAGTCCCTGCTTTTTTTTTTTTTTTTTTTTTTAATAGTAAAATAAACAAGAAAGGTGGGGGGAAAAGCAGCTAAACTCTCTCTCTCTGATCATTAGTGTAAACCTAGTTCTTGGCACATTATGGGAAATTAGTAGCTTTTAAGAAAGGGCTTTTAATTGCTTAATCTAAGTAATGTGGACAATGGCATACGTGTTTTATTTTAGGGTCTATCTAGCCCACTCAGAAAATGTAATGGACCTAATTTTCATTTAGTATAGGTCTGTGCAGTTCCTAAAACATCTAAATGGCTATTAATTTAATCAGGTAATTTAACTATAGCTGTAGAAAAGGCCACCAGCTAGTTGTCACGCAATGATTATGAGGATGACATTTCTATCCCATGATGCCAGAGGCAGACTTTGATACATCATTTTCTTTTTGAAGGTTAAACTCAGATAACCTGCCTTTGGCATTTAATTAGCTACATATTAAACACTCTTTTAATAATAAAATGATTAAAAATTTTATTGCTTCTCAAATGAGGCCCTTTTAGATAGATTTAATGACTTGGTTAGAGCACTGTAGTTTGTGAACCAAACCTTAGTTAGACCAGTATATAGTATAATGATATGCTTTACAGCTTGCAAAATCTGTATTTTATTCAAATGACTGCCATAATCATTTTGGGTAAAACTTATAATGCATTCTTCTGTATTTTTAAGTCTAACAGTTAAATGTCATTGAAAAGTAACCGAGAACCAACTGATTTCAGGATTTAAGAAAATGATCAAATTCCAGTACACTAACATTAAGCTGCAGTAGGATTAATGTACTGTATTTTATACAGAAATTGTTTATTCTTTAAAAAAATCATTTTTCACAGCTCAATATCTGTAGAAAAAAACCCTCATGTTCACCTAGAAATGATAAAAAAGCATGAAGTGGCTGACAATATCCACTCTTTATTTGGTATAAAAATGTTAGCAATTTAATGAAAACTGACACAAAAAAGATAATATTTTTCTCATTCCTGTATGGCAATAACAGTGTCATGACTGCAAAATAGTTGTAAAGATGATAATTCCATGGACTATGCCCACAGAACAAATAGTAGTATAAGGCAAGGCAAGTACACGGCATTTAAAAAATATATATATATATGTTTGATGTCTCTATGCATACAGTTCTCTCTTGATGCTTAAACCAAATAATTATCTACATATTATCTAAATATTAAGGCAATTATTAAAAGCTTAACTTTTTGCAGCCATGAGTTTAGCCCACCAAAATCTCATCACCTACACAGCCAGAACTAGGTCATATTCTTACTGGCAGTTACTTGCAGAGGAGCATAATGTAGGAATCAAACTACCATCCAGTCCCCTTAAAAGTGGTCCCTTAGGGAAGAAGTACATTGTCAGGACAGCTGGATAAAGAGGGAAGTTCATCTCTAAATCTGTCAGCCTAGCACTTTTCATGAGCATGAAAACGAAAGGTAAAACATAAGAACAAACCCAACGAAAGTTTGAAGACTAACATCTTTTCAGCTATACTGATTTGTTCCCAATTATTTGCATAATTCCTAATTTACATTAATCCTGCTAGAAAGAAAAGCCTTTTCTCACCATCTACTCAAGACCAGTCACAATAAATTAAAAGACAGAGCTTTCAGAAACACACCTTTTACAGGTAGGTAGGATAGATTATTTCCTTTGCAAAGATCCACCTGATAAAGGAAAAAGGGGAAACCATCAGAATTGTGGCTATGCCCTTTTAATTTTCAAACTGCCTTAGTCCCTGACCAAATGTAAATTAGGGCAATCTAGAAGTTACTCTGTTTATAGTCTCAGCTGAGCATGCCACAGGGAGTAGAGGTGCACTTCACTTTGCTCTTCTCGTGTCTCCTGTGCAAGGGTAGGCATGCAGCAATAAAATATGCACCGGTGTCCTTCTCACCATTGACATCCACACAGCTTTAAGCATCGTGCTTGATACAAGAAGTCACACATCTAAAGAATCATGGCAGATGGTTGTGTCGTGGCCATGAGTATGCCAAGAGGCTCTAACTGCCCTGACAATCCTCATCTGGGGCCACTGACCCAGGAGCTGCATTTAAGCTCAGGCTCTTTCTGTAACCCTTGGTTGATGTTGCATGCATAGCATAGCTGACCTTGAATCTTGCTAAACCTGGTATGCTGGCCTGGCTTGCCCTTGGATTTGCTTTGTAACTACAAGCTTGTCTGGGCTGTAGATTGACCCTGGCTGCTGTTGCTCAACCTGGTCTGCTCCTCTTGTTCAGATTTGTGGGGCTGTGCCCTCTAGCTGAGAGATCCCTGCCTCTGCTTCCTTTGTGTCACCCTTGGCTCCGGGCTCACCTTCCCCTGGGAAGCAGCCTGCTCCATCTTCTCCCTAACAGGTTGAGCACAAAATGGTTTCTATGGCCAGGTGCATCTCCACAGCATAACATATATCATATAACCAATATATACCAATAATAACCAAGCTAGACTGGAACGAGATAAGTTAGGTAATGAAGCCAGTGCAACCGTATTGAAATGATGCTTTTCATGAACTAATACATCCCCATGAGAAGTCTTGTCAGCGTAGCTCCTGCTAACCATTGAGAGCTGCTGTAGATGGCTTCACATAGTGTTCTACTGATGTATAGATGTTCCTAATATGCTCTTTCTCAGCCCTCTTAGGCCACACCTCATTTCAATTAATTAAGAATTCTTCATGCCTCATTATATAATATAGCTGAGAAGGTAAAGAGGTGCTTTGCATTTCATTTGATGCTTGCGGCACCCTGTGAGATGAGCTATAACATTATAAGCGCTGCACTGAGAGTCCAAAGAGGGTCCTATCTACTGCATTTATGTTTTATGGCATAGGTAAAATCAGTTTGCCAGAGAAGACTACTACAGAAAGGTTTCTTGAAGAAACTGCAGTAGATGATAGACCAAGAGAAAAAGGCCAGCTTATCTATTCATTCAGAGCTGCTTTTATCAACGCAAACTGAGACCTTGCAAAATACTACAATTTCAGTATGTCTTTATTTTACACAAATATTGGTATCTCCAAGGAAACAGGACCACATACCAAGAACTGAACGTTTTCAAGGCTATTTCTCCTCACACTTGGGGGTTAGGTTGCTTGAGGAGAAAGTGTATCACAAGGGTGAAGAAATTCATGCTGTTGCCTTTACAGTGACATTTTGTGATGGGTGGGGAAAAATGACCTCTCAGACTTCATTGAGCGCTTACAGGCTTCAACAGGAACTCAAAAAGAAAGACAGAGTAGGTCAAAGACAGGTCAAGGAGTTTCCTAAGCACAGACTTACCAGCATTTCAGAACAATCCTAGTCTTTCTAGACTTTTTGTTCAGTAGCATCCATTTTAAGTTTGCCTTACAACCTTGTTGGTCCTTCCCCGATGTCTTTTGTTGTTTTTTTTTCTTTTTGGAAAGCTGAACCTTCCCTTTTATCCCATCTCATTTTGCAGGCTATACCTCTACTTTAAAGTAACAATAAAACAAACAACAAATCTGTCTTGCAATGCAAAAGCCCTGTTCCAGTTATGCATGTGTCTGCTCTGGGAGCATGCCCACCCTCTGCAAAATTGTTAGGCACACCAGCTTTCATATTCTCATTTTTCTTTGTGAATAATGACTACTCCCTTTTTTTATGTTACACTTCTATGCCCAGCTATTCAGTTTCTGCTTTTTCACAGGGGAAAAAGCTATGATCTTAATATCACAGAATGATATTGCAGTATGTTATTTTACAATGCAACCATACTGCAGGTGAACTACTGAATGAAGAGGGTTCAGGTGACATCCTCTCTCCTTATACTCTGAGAATATGCAAACAGTTTGTCACTAATTTCGCTCACTGAATAACATGGAAAGGGCTTCCTAGTGTGATGGTTTCCACAGAGAAGGAAAATAACACTCTGGGCTAAAGCTATATTCAAATACAAGGTTGTTAGCCCTTTTGTGCCTCCTACATTAGCTGGCTCTGATGGACACGTGAAAGGGAATGCTAAAACTCCTACTGTCTTCAGTGACACTCATGTTTCACCTGATTTATTCAAACACATCAGCTGGATTCTATGGGTGCAGTTCAACATTAGTGGATAAACTTGCTGTAATCAAACAAGGCTTTTTGCTTTCTCACAGGCACGTGATCCTATGCTCCCTAGTACCTCTCTGAGCCAGCTCAGAGCTGCCTCACCAAGCCAGCAGAGAACCAACTTCACAAGAAAAAAGCTTTTTGGTTGCATCTTGTTCTGAGCTGGATTGTTATGGGATCAGGTAAGCACCAGAGCTGGTCTAAGGGAGCAAAACTAACTGGGAACGGGACTGTTCCTTTAAACAACATTGAGCTGCTAGCTGTCATTAAATTATGCCCTAAATAGGAATATAAAGTTAAAAAGCTCTTCAGCATTCTTTCAGTATAGAGATGAAACCCAGTTTTTCTTAGCTGAGAAAATAAAGTAATTCAACTTTGCACAAATTGAAAGAAAATTTCAGAACAACTTCTAGTTCTCTTTCCTCATGCTACAGAAGATATTAGATAACATAACAATGTAATTTGGACCTATACTTGAACTCTAACCTTAGATGCAATGTAGTGGCAAGTGTGCAGTGAAGCTGAAAATAAAGCACATTGCAAGCAGAAGCCATAGGAATTTCAGATATTTAAAACACATTTCTAGTTAATAAAAATACCTCCACAAAGCTCTGTATATAATATTACAAGCTCACCACAAGATTGAGACCAAAACAGTAACTACTGGCATTAATAGCACATTATCAATGATAACGAATATAACACTTAAAAGGTAAAAACTGGAAAATGAGATGCTCCCACAGCAAAGCTTGATGAAAAATCTGTTGGAATAAATTGAATCTTTCCTTTGACTTCAGTGGACTTTACATTAGGAGGTAGGTGACTGAATTCAACAGATAACTTCTTAATTATGTAACTGAAAACAAAATTGTCGGGGTGACTAGACAAGAGCTGTAGACACTGAACTTCAAGATTTCAACCACGATTTTGTACATGATTTTTTTTTTCATATACTTCAAAATATTGTAGGGACATACTGAAATCTGAGCAGTTCAGTAATTGGCTAGTGAACTGACTGGTAACTGGTGAAAGAAAATACAGCAATTCTTTGAATTACCCAGGAACATACTATTCACCTAATCCTTGGGAGGTATTCCAGATTGTTATTAGCAAGATGCAAAGTCAAGTTCAGGTAACTTACTTCCAGAAAAAATGCAAAATAAAACATTTTCCTTCAAAACACATTGTCCTTCCACAAAACAATATTTGAACAAGAATATCTGGTTTCTTACCTGGTTTTCTATGAGTAAGAGCCCTCTCACATTCTCGTAACATGTATGATGCCTGCAATTACTTATGCTTTTCAAAACTTTCAATACTTTTTGTTTCAGGAGGTACAAAGCACCTGAAGCAGTGATATCCACTACCCTCCTGATATAGCTACTTATAAAAGGAGAGCACACAATGTCCAGTAAAAGTACACATATAATTTCACTGTTTTTGATCTTAAAAGACATAAATACATATAACACAAATACACATAGCTACACAAAACACAGAACTGGAAAGAAAGAAGTAGACAATGAAGATTATCATATCACAAAGGTATACATGGTTTCATAAGTTAATAAATATATGAGAGAGCAAACACCATTTTTTAAAGATTTAAAGTCACTCTATTACTTTAAAATTATCTCTTGTAATCCAAAATGTTTGAGGGAAAAATCAAGAAAAGATAAATATAGAAGCAAATATGCAGTTTTATGCTTCATTACTCTTTAACTCTGAAGCTAATAAATAAGGAATTTTAGTGGCTTCTAATTTCTGGGCATTTTTAGGAATACTTTGGTGAGCTGTTTTGTAATACGGTATTATTTTTCTTTTAGAAAATGGTTTATGACCAGAACCTCTATGGTTAGAAAGAAGCTTACTGCTAGTTCCATATTCTGAAGAGAAATACTCTTTTGGAGATTCACATGATTACAGCATGGAATATTTCTGGTAGAATTAAAAATAGAACAAGAAAGCATATTAGTTATTCTATTCAAGAATGTGGAACGAAAAAAAAAGTGCAACTTTTATTTCTTCAAAATCACATGAAAAGAGAGTGTTTTTTAAATATGAACCTGAACTTTTTGCATTAAATCCTTTTTACATGAACTCCCTGGTAGCTGTAGGAGTTTCTATGAATTAAATTAAGTACTATGGGACAAAGGAATCAAGGATCAAAATCTTAGAAGTATTTCATTTAATCCTAAAATTCTTTATTCTCTTCAAACTGCCTGGAGAGTTTCTACTGAATGATATTAGAATAGTTGAATACTGAATACATATCCCTGATCCACAAGGATCCACACTCAATTTCGTTTCACTTTTCTTATTCTTCTGCATGTAACTGGTCTGTATCAATTCAGAATTATGTATACAATTTGTTCCAGGGTCCAAAAGAAGAGTCATAATCACAGTTGTCATGAGACAACTGAGTAAGCAACTCTTCCAGGTATGCCTTGGCCTATGCAAACAAGCATATGACCCTCCTGTTTTATTCTTGCCTTAGCATTCAGAAATTGCATGAGAAATGCAGCTCTGCGAAAGCTCTGTGTCATTAGTTACATTCTCACTTGTAAGTTCCAGTACGCTTCAAATTCAAGTTACGTAATGAAGTTACCATTCTTTCTGCCTCCTAGAGTGCCACAATACTAAAAAGGGGGGGTTTAGAATAAAATCTAGTGATTAGAAACGTACACTAGAAATAACTGTCTTTATTCAAATTAACATTATGATTGGACTACTGCTCTCCATTACTAGATGTATATCGTATTCCCAAGGTCAACTTCATCGACTGCAATTCCAACATGGAATAGAGCACTTATCGCCCAAAAGTGCTAGCGTATCTGTTTGATAAATGAGGTGTCTATTATCGTATACCTGTTGGCATCTCTGAGACTCAGATGTCTCAGTCCAACTTCCTTCCCACTAGATTTACTCTGACTCCGGCCCAGCACCTAGTGATTTGGGCTGAGCCACGGTACAACACAAAGAAGTTGCCACAAGAGAGACTGAGGTCTGGGAGGCAGGCCTTCAATACTGAAATATTAAGATACCGAAAACTATCCAACTTCCATGCTCCTCCTGTAGCAACTTTCGTTTTAGATATTCAGCACTGCATGTGGTAGAACCTGTGCTGACACATGAAAAAATGGCACACAGTTACAAAGCAAGCTTAATTTTTCCTTTTGATCTTACCCCTAAGCGAAAAGATGCCTTTGTGGCAGTAATGTCACAGGAGTGGCAAGGAAGTAGTTAGTGTTCTGCTGATGACCCCGCTCGACCAGACTTGATGTCCCTTTGACCTTCATTGCACCGATTCTGAGAAGGAAACCTTTCCACAGAGGTTACGTATTCTCCATAGTAGTCTGTGGAGCTCAGCTGCTGCATTCTGCAACACATAAAAGATGTAAAACTTCATTTTCGTCATTGGAAATGCTTTGCTTGTACCAGCCTCTGTTACAGAAGAACAGTTTGATTGACTCAGTGAATATTCACTTCACTGAGGAATAAATCCAGGTGTAGATGTTTGAAAGAGAAAATGCTGGCCCACTCCAAAAGCTTCTTTCTTTAACAATTTATTTTACTAGCTTCCCCCAGATTTGTGCAACTTTTCATGTGTAGGTTTGTGGCAATTACTCCTAGTTTTCCAAGACTATTTGTAAAATTCGCATTTGTTTAACACTTGCTATCTGCAAAGTACAGGAGCAGTCTAATGTTCTTTATCTCATGAGAAGTATATAAAGTATTATTCCCTGAACGCACACATGCGTGCATATGTGCGCACGCACACACACACACACACACACACACACACACACACACAGACATAAGCCCCTGTTTCTCTGCACAGTTGCTACTTTGCTGTCTCCCCTCAAGGACAGAATCTTGGGGGTTTCATGTAATTTGTATGAAAATGTAATGCTTTGTGGCTCTTTCATTTATGTTATGCAAAGTCAGTATTCTCCTCTCTGGAATTTAAAGCATACCCAGTGAAACTTGACAGGTAAGGGAAGGTAGGTGGAGGAAGGTCTTAGAGGTCTGAGAAAGCGAATATAATTTACAATGCCTAAAACCATAAAATCTCATTAAATATGTAAAGCTAGCAGAGCTACCAGAAGAGAAAACTAGGTAGGGCTGGCCCTAAGCACTGAGGACTCACTCCACAGAGACTCCTTGGTGACCTTCAGTGGGAACAGGACTCGAGTAGGTGTGTTCTTCCTGTTCTGCGGCAGAAGTCTTTTCCACTGCTCTGCAACCAAGAGTTGCTGGGACATCGTTGCACTTCTCCTCTGTCTTTTTTGATAGGGGACAAATATACACACGAATACTGCACTTCATCTATCATGTCACCTCTTTGCTTGGGACCGAATGCTGATGTGAATGAGAAACTATTATCCTGTTGTGTAAGATTTAAAGATGGTTCCTGTTCTGTATCAAGACTATCCATGATCTTTTGCAGTTTTTCCTGTGAATCTGRTAGTCTAGCATTTTGAGTGTGCAGTTAGGATGCAGGAAACAGGAGAGTTGAACCATGATCGGCCATAGGTTGGGAAAGCCCATCCTTGGGTATATTTGGATCATCTCATTCTGATTATCAATTCTATCCTGAATCCCCCCATATCAGTTGTAACAGAAAACATTATTGAAATAGATATGTTTTTAGGAAGTGCTCTGTTTCACTAAACAGATGTTTTTTTTTCAAATACATACCACTTTGGAGCCTTCCCAACCATATTATAGTCAGGCTGCAGATGGGGCTGTTTCTATGATCTCAGTAGGAGCAGTGTGTGCTAAAGACTCCTGGCACCCATACATGATGTACAGAACAAATTCTAAACTTCAGGGATTAAATCATATTTGAATTGGTCAAATAATACAGAACCGATTCCAAAGATTTCAAAAAGAGTACCGTATGCATATGATCTACTAGAACACACATTGAAATCCACCCCATGTTCCTAATTTCTTGCATTTTTTTTTTCCGTTTTTCATTCTGTTGTTCAGATGAGGAAAAATGTTCAATTTTAAGCATGACATTCAGCCTCTCAGCTCTGTTATGCTACATGAAAAACAAAGGCTCGATGGTAGTGCACCTGGCCTTATGCTACTCTCTGAAATACAAGATGCAGTTAAAGAGCTGTCATAAGCCTTACTGTAAGTTTAAAAAACTCTGTTTTTTTCTTTTCGTAGCATGCTTCACATCTAATCAATTTAAAATGTGGCAGTGTTCCTAGAAAACCTTCTTTCTCCGAGTACAAAGGCCTGGTATTCAAGCATTTTTGAGTGATAATTCAATAGGATTAAATTACACTCATGTGACAGCTCAACCTCACTAATGAGGTACATTTCAGTAAACTGTTGACAGAACTGTCTGGAAGGCTTCTTTAATTTACCAACATGTAACAACATGGGAAAAGCATTAGTCAACTAGATGAAGATGAATAAGCATTGGGGTCTGGGGGCATTTTACATTAACACATGACAACCTAAAAGTGTTTTTGTCACTTGCTCTATTTAGCCCAAGGCATTCACTGAATAACTGGTACCTGTTAGTGTGATTGACTTACCAAAGCAACAGAAGGGATTATATTTAAGAACATCTGCATGGAAAACATGTCAGAGAAATGTCTTTCTCTTTTTCTTAAAAGATAGCGATTGTTTCATGGGAAGATCTCTTACAGCAACAGAAAGGCTAAAAGAATTTTCAAATTGCTTCAGACAGACTGTTACAGTGCTACATTGACTTTTTCATCTCAAAAATTCTTTAAGATTACATATTTTTAGAGCTTGTATAAAACATAATTCCATATAGGTTTTGACTAGGAATAGTATCTATAACTTTTTAATAAACAGAAAACGTTAAGTGGAAGAGAAAGAAAGATCCAGAGAGGGACTCCACAGCTTCCACTAACACTTACAAAATAATTCTTTATGTATCTCAATTTCTGTATATACGCTGTCGTTAGCATGGTTAAATAGAAGATGAGGGGTATTTAAGGAACTGATGGTATCATTAAACAGTGTCATTAAAAATGCATATGAAACTGAAGACAAAGCAAAGCCAGTAACTTTAAATGTGCAGCTTCCTGTAGGTGCAAATTAGCACAGGCAGTTCTAAAGGTGTGACGAAAAGTCCCTCTGCATGCCTGATGCATTCCACTGATACATCTGCTACAATTTAAAAATGTTTTAACTAAAAAATTTAAAAACTCGCAAACAGCTTAACACATAGGTTAGTCCATACGACACCACGAATTGGGCAAAGACTTGCTCTGAAGGAAAATTCTGTTTCTCTGTGTAATCTGGTGCATATTTACTGGGGAGAGAGATGCTATTTATTCCATTCCTCCTCAGTATCCTCTGGTGCAATACTTGCATGGTCCTATGTGAATTTACTTCTCTAACAGGAGACTGTCTGCTCCAGAAGTATCAAAAACATTCCTGGATGAAGGTGAGGGGAAAAAGGCAAGTGAATGAGAACACAAGGTTTCCATTACAGTGGAAACAGGACAGAAGCAATGGTACGGCAAATAGCACTGCAGTGGAGGATAGAGAGGAATATTTTGTAGGCTTACCTGAGGAGAAAAAGTGAAAGACTGAATTCACTTGAATACAATACTAAGGACCAGTCCCCAAAACATGTAACTGGCTGATTGTATTGAATTCCAACAATGTGAAGACCAGAGAAACAAAAGGGGTGGAAATTGAGCTTGGCCTGAATAAAGCTGATGAGGTTTGCAGATATATACATAATGAGTCTTAAGAGATCGGTCTTTTTTAGTTAGGATTTGTGCTACTTTGCTGTTATTTGCAGACTGCCACCACATTAGAAGGTTTCTATCTGTACTGGTTCTACTAACTGAACTCATCACTGTTGCCTATGATCACAAAATTAAAAATCCAAGTTTTATCACTGAACAGCCCTCACCAGTCTTTTCAGCATTTCAGACTGACGAATATCGCTGATGAAACAGGCACATTTTTCAAGCCGCTCTCTCCTGCTTCCTCTGCTCTCCCTCCTCCGGCTTCCCCTGCAGGTCCTCTTTCTGTGTGGCTCTACTGGTGCTGCTTCAGACGGATAGTGCTCACCTGCAGAGCAAGCGCTGGAAAGTGAAGAACTTTGAGTGCACTTGTAAAACTGTTTGGCAGATGTATAGAGAAGTGTCTCAAATGACAAATACCTGGAAGGAAGAGCAGAGGAAGGGAAAGGTGATTGTCATACATAGAAGAGTGCATTTAAAATTGTTTTTGAAGCCCCCCTGCACCTTGTAATCCCAGTGATGGCTGATTGAAAGCACTGATGCACTGATGCCACAAAAATGGAGTGAAGAAATAGATCCATGCAGTGCTGATAATGTATCTTTTTTAAGAGTTTGAGTCTCTGGGGCTAAAAAGGGCTAGTGCGTGACTTTTTCCCTGATATCAGATGGAAGTCTACTTATTCCACACCAGGTAGAAAACTTTTTAGCTACAAAGGTTATTTTTTTGAGTAAGTTTTAATTTATTTCTTTTATTTCCTGGAAAGGGGAACTACTTGCATAGTTTTTATTAGTGTAAAAGTAGCTCACAGTCCTATTATATCTCCTCACAGCATTTTTTGAAGGAGGGATAGATAGCCCTTTTACCTACATTTTGTATGCTGCAGGACTTGAGCTCAGAAGCTGAAACATTTGAGCTCAGTGACTTGCACCAATATCACACAAATTTGTATGCCAAAACCAGGCCTTGAACTCAGGTCACCCAAGTTTCTCTATATGGAAAAATCAGCAACTGAAAGAGCTTCTTTTCAGAGAAAAATCAGCTTCTGAAAACACATACTTCCTCTTTTAAATTGTTTTTTTGGGTCTACCAGATGTCTACAGTTGTCAGATGACACCTTGACTAATCATCAGGGTGATGTGATCAGGCATATTAATAAGTCTATTGATGGTTTTAACTGTACATTTTTTTCTTGTTCAGGTATTTTGTTATTAATAGTTTCTAACTGCGATGTAATCAGTAAGTGAGATTGAAAAGGTTAGCACACATCAGCTAGCCAGAGTGGAAGCATCCAAAATACCAACTGAAGTAATTTGTCTAGACTGTGGAAAACATGAGGGTTTGGTTCAGGTTTTTAAAAGCAGTAAAATTTCCCAGTCAATCATAAACTTCCCGGTATGTCTGATGTATTCTGCTTTGAATCAAAAAGTATTTGCATATTCAAGACAAATTTCAAAGGTAGGATTGTATTCTCGGAAATGATTTCTGCTTGATTCCAGAGAAAATTGGCAGAAATTTTGTGTTGCTTCCCACAAATACTTGGCCACTCGTGAAAACCAGAACTGTATTTGTAAGGAGTGGTTCTCTTTCAGAGATCAGAGTTCACATTTCTTCCTTTTTCCTTTCTACCAAAGTACTTGGAAGAAGTAGAATTTAAGGAACTAGTCTAATCTTATATCTAATGAACTGCTATGTTATTATGCAACAGAATTAGATGCAACAAATCATAGTTCTTAGGCACAGATTAAATAATCACTTAAATACACATAAAATTCTGATCTTAGCTTTCAGGAAGGATGATTTTTTCAGCATCATCCTCTGCATTGCCAAAAAGACGTAAAAATGAGAGAAAGTTGAGACACTGATTGTATGGTCATTTACTTCTGGGAGGCATAAGGTGATAGCACACATGAACCTGAACCTCTTCTCCTCCTTAATTAGATTGTATGTATAAAGAGCTATGCAATATGAACTCTACTGTGTCTTTCTCAAATTTCATGACTTCCTCAGGCACCACTATCATACGATGAGGGAATGAGAATAGCTGAATGACTATGAAGGCCTAATCCATCCAGGTTCTGTGAGTGTATCATGGCCATCCTACAGTAAATTCACCAGTGGATGAAGTTTACATTCTTTTATTGGTACATCAACAGAATGACTAAAATCAGCCTCAGAACCATTATCCCTTCTCCAGTGGTGAAGAAACAGGTCAGTCTTCATACAGAACCTGAAGTAGGAGAACCCTGGAAAGTCGGAAAGTCAAATTTTGAGATGTTGAGTCCTCCACATGCCCAGCACACACACTCACAGATCCTGGGCTTGCTGGGAACACTCAGCCTCTCCTGCACCTTCAGCATACTCCATGGGATAGAGTGACAGTGGAGTTCAGTGGTTCCCCTTGCTTTATCCCATAAGGGAAAGACAACAGTACTATCACATCATCCTGTTAGTGTCATTGCACAATTCCACAGCTGGATCTTGGGGCTCTTTTCGTTTCTATCTTGCCATGGACTGCTCTTCCACTTCATCTCATCCTTCTCCCCTTTGCTTTCATTCTGAGCTTTATGCACTTTCCTCATTCTCTGCTCTCCCCCCTTTCAATGACTTTGGTTCCTGCTTTATTCCTTGTGCCTCTTTCCCGGTTCAGCAACCCCTTCCTCTCTTCCTCTCTGAAACTGAACAATCCACAGGAGAGAGAAAGAGAAGACAAAAAAAAAAAAATCCTAAACTATTATTATAAAAAGACGGTCCTCCCCCTAGAACTCCCTCACACTCTGAAATGCCACTGAGCTGTTAACTTGCTGTGTGCTGTCACTGTCCTGATTCTTTCGTTCAGTGATGAGACCCCTTGCTCACTGTTTTTTTTTTCCATAAGAATGTTTCTATAACTTAAATACTCTACCAGTGGCAATGGCTGTGGGTAGCAGAATCTGCAAAAATGTCTCTTTCTCAGCCCACAAAAAGTGTAAGTTGACCATGAGAAAAGGCAGTGTCTTTGGCTCTGGTAAACTCAATTCCCCTCGCTCTGCTGGGTGACGGAGTGCGAGCTCCTGGGTGGACGTGCTGCGTGGGAGGGTGCAGTGCTTCCACACCCGGCGGCTGCCAGGCCAAGCCGCCGTCTGCGCGCACGTGCCGGGTCCGAGCTCCTGCGTAGCACCCATGTGAAGGCACCTCACAGCTAATGCAAGCATCTGAGCAAAAGCAACGGGGTGTTTGCTCGGCCCCAGGAAGCGGTCCACATCCTGCATCCTAACGTGCCCTGGCACGTGCCCCTGCAGCACCGAACACAACAAGGACGTGAAGCCTTGTTGAACAAGCAGAGCTTTCACCCCCTCCAAAACCGCATCGCTTGCTTCCAACATGTCGCCTTAGCTTGCCCTGAGAGCATACTGAGGTAGGTAGAGCAAGGATATCTTTCAGTTCTGTGAGAAAAATGTTCCCTACGCCGACATTCCTCTGTTCCCCGAGCTCGGAGCACTGACATCTGCAAGTCTGCTACCCTTATCTGCTACAAGATCTCCCAGCCAAAAGAGGACACACATGCCTTGTTATGACAAATTGCTTAATTACAAGTTTGGCAATGTATAATACTTTGTATTTGCTATTATCATCAAAGCAGAAGAAAACGAAAAATACATCCATTACCGTGTGAAAAAGTCTGCTGTTACCATAAATTTCCGATAAAGAAATGAAATAGGTTCAAGTTTAATCACACCAGCAGTAAATCAAATATCAAATTTAAAACAACGAATTACAAAGAGCCTCCTCACAGTCACTTAGCATTGATAAATTAGTAATGTAATATTAAATTATTCATATCTTTTWTTTTCCTTAGGACTATAATGATATACTGTACACAGCACTGATAATTTACTTAGGCTGAGTCCATTCATTTAATTATGCTGCTAAACTTGGTAGGCCAATTGGTCATCATGAGAGTTTCCAGGCAAGCTAATCACAAATATATAGAACATGTCCCTTATTGTCCCCAGCGGCTAAGTGCTAAAATGCTATTTAGTGCTCAGAAGGTTAATGTCCTGCTTATGTAAATTGTCCAATTTAACATTCAGCAGCAGTATCATAAATTCTGGCTCCAGGATTTCATTAAACGTATGTTCAAACTAGTTGACCTTAAAGGTTAACAAGCACAAGTTAAACAGGACAATTATTTAACTCGCTTCTTATCAAGAGACTGAAGCGTTCTAGCCATTTAATAGTTATGCATACTTCACAATTAGAATTCTTAAAAGGTCTCTGATAAAGCTGCAGGTCATGAATTTTCATAAGGATGTCAGATAATAACTATTTATCTGCACTTGTTTTTCTTTCTTATAAACTTAAACTTTGATCTTAACATTCAATTAGAAATGATTCCGCAGAGAAAGACTAGGTGACTCAAGGAGCTTGCCTTCACACTAATTTGAATCTAAATTAAGCTTTAAAAACATTGCATCCATATTGTCTCCCACAGAAATTAATTCGGAAGTTAGAGACCTATTCTTCATGCAAAAAACACTTCAGCCTTTGAGCATCAGCCAATCGAAAAACACTGAATGCCAAATGATTACATCAGGCTAACCATTGCATTTTTTATGTAAATCAGAGAGAAAATTCTCCCTATGCATCATAAAATAATTTCCATTATATACAATAAACATACCTCTCCATATGTTAACCAGAACAGGAAGACAGATTAGCCAAGACTATTTCTTTTTTACACTGCCCTATTTCTCAGACTACTTTTCCTGAGGCCTTTGTGAAATATGAACAGCAGCAGCTCCTGAAAGTGGCTGCCACAGCCAGGGCTACCCCTGGCAGCAGTGATGCATTGAGAGCAGCCCCTCTGCTGACATTTCAAATCCCAAACTCACAACTGCTAAATGCAACAGGATCAAGTCATAGCTGCAGGGATACATTAAAACAGTAAACATATACCGGAAATCTCAGGAGCTGACAGTAACTATATTCCAAGAAAATCATAAGAAACATTTTCTTTTTGAGCTCCGCTGTGTAAGCTGGTTTTATTTATCAGATAAAGTAGTAACTACAAGCAGTTTTAAATTTATAAATCCTGCAATGCATGCATTCCCATACTATTTTAGAGACACAAACATGGGAATGAGAGATCAAGCTTTCTGACAGGAAAAAAATCTTTTTCTTTTAGAATATCATTCTGCTTTCCCCAAGCTCATAATATGCTTTAGTTTAGTGCAAAACTTCAATGCTGAGAGTGGCATTTTGCAAAGTGAGACCTAAGGACACTGTGGATCTAGACCTATTATTTTTTTAGAAATATGTAAAACTAACGCAGGTCAGTTTGAATAAGTTCATGAAGATGGGAATTTAATTACAAGTATTTCAATATTGTATTTAATTTTTTTCTATCGTTAGATGGATCAGAGTACTACATATTATGCCAGTGAGGATGAATACTCAAGAATAAAGTTATGTCACGTAAGCCTGAAGGGTGAAGGATCAAGATTCAATAAAGGACTGTTAGTCATAGTACATTTAAACAACTTATGGAAGTACAGTACATTCTAATTTTGTGTAACTAGCAGATTACTTTGGTTTGGTTCATCAGAGTTGTGTTTCTTAAAATCATTTTAATTTAATGATAGCAAAGCAGTAGATGGGGAATACTCACTCCTCTTTCTAAAGGTTATCAGAAGAACTTGTAGAAAGAAAAGGATTTTCAAGCGTACTGAATGTGACAGTACTTTATGACCTCATGTGTTGCTCTTTTTCCAAACTTCATATTTTGAATTCTGGCTTCAAATTCTTCCTGAAAGAGGACATAAATAAAGCTGAATGGCTAATGGACTAAAAACACTTATGATCAGGTTTTCATAATGAACATTATTAATAGCTTCCTTTCAACATGCACGCACATATAGTGCAATACTCATTTCTAAAGTAAGATTTAGAGCCCTATTTGCAATGAAAAAGCTAACACATGCAAATAAAAACTGAGAGATCCCATTACTCAGCTACATGCAGTGGATTCCTGTTAAGGATAAACAGAAACACTTTCTTCTAAAGGCAGAGTTTCTGTAGAGCTTCGTTAAGAACTCACACATGTATGTGGGATCCACATTTCTCTTCTCAGATATATGTGGGTATTTTTCTTTTATCGCTAAAAACTAGGGTTTAAGTAGTAATGCACACACAAATCTTTCTTTGACTCTTCCTGAAACTGTGAATGTTCAGAACACCAGAAAAATCAGGTTGTAAGACAGAAGACAACCTGCAAACAATGTATATATATATCAAACCAAAAAACCCATATATCCTGATGCCAGCCTTCTAATCTTTCCACTTTTTCTTTCTATAAGGCAGTAATGACAGATTTAAATCCAGGAATGAAGACAAACCACCTGAAAAAATGACTTTAACTGATACAAAATGCAGCACTGTATCTATTTAGTACAGATCATCATCCACTCTCCACTCTGTCTTGTCACAAACCACAGGCTAGCTAAATGTTTTTGTCCCAATATTGAAAGCCTCCTGATACTTGCTAAGTTGTCTGTCCTTCTGCTACCATGACACCCTGTAGCAGCTGCATCTCTGCAAAAGAAATGAGCTGCAAACCAGCACGGGGACACCCACTCAGGCAGGAGCCAGACCTGTCTCACGAGCCTGAGTTTACAGGACTTGTGCTCAAAACAAAACCAAGAACAACTATGCAACTAACTGCTTTCAGGATTAAAAGTAAAGCTCATTTCTCCAACTTTGCTTTCCTTCAAACATTTCCTTAGATCCTGTTCCAAACACTGTTTCTCACACAGTAAGTAAAACAAGCAACCAAAAACCAGAACACTAAATCAAGCAATTCAGCTCCCTATAGTTTCACATGAAACGTTTAACACAAATCTTTTCTCAGATACCTCTAAAATACTGTAGTGATGAGGCTCAGATAAAGCCTTAGACAAAAGCCCCAAAGACCACAACCCTGAAGCTGAAGGTTTTACAGAAGTCAAATGTTCTTGCTGTATCAGTGTGCTTTTCATGGTGGTTGCAGCACAGAGACTCCTGCACTCTTGGGATGGGTGGTTGCCTCCAAAAAGGGTGAAGTTAGCAAAACCTACGCTATAAAAAATAGACCTGAGAAGATTAAAGGAGTTCCAAGCACTGTTTGCTCTGAAACATGACAAATAGCTACATAAGTTCATCCCAGCCCCTTGTTCCAGTCAGTAATTTCATTTACAAGAAAATTGCTCAGTGAAATCAGGGAGTTCATTTGGTGATAATCATTTCTGTTGGGGCTGGAGGAGAAAAAAAGAATGATTCAAGTTTAGTTAACGTTAGCATTTAGATGAAAGCTGAAAGAGTAATCTTACCATAACAGCCTTGTCTATTAATAATTTCATCATCAAGGTAAATGCATTGCTAGATGTTTATAGGCAAGGAAATGAACTTCAAGATCATTAGCAGTTACAGTTTTGCAAAAAGAATAGAAACATCATATGAAATCCTGGTTTCCCTGAATATAGTGGAAGATCTGTTACTGATTTCAGGGAAATCAGGAATTTATCAATGACTTTTACTAAAGATGAAAGCTTCCTAAAACACTTTGAAAAATAATCACGAAGTTACCTGGAAGGGTGCCTGTTGTAAAAATGTGGTGAGAAGAAAACTTGATGAAGATAGATTGGATGATGAATCTCTTCAGCATCCACCTTAAATAGTATGTTTCTGGCCTGATATATTACCTTTTTCTTTCCCTTTACTTCTCCATCTCTAAATGTGTATATCTCACTTCCCACTGAAGAGCTTAGAAAGAAAAATGTTCAAAACACTATAAGGTTCTTGATATACCTCACCTTGTTTAAAAAAGTTTTTACTGTGGTTATTAACAAGGTCCTCATTAAACTAAAGGAGATTTACCTGGATCCACTGACTTGTGGATGATCTCCATTGTGAGGAGGAGGAGAAGGAGGAAGCCAGAGGAGGAGGAATTGGTTTGCATCAGTGTATCTGAACGCAATGTTTATTCTCCTGTGGTTAAAGTCCTCTTGTGACCTCCCTTCAAGCAAAGTTCATGTTCTTCAAAATGTACTATTTACCTGAAAATCTGAGAGTATGATAGGCCAGCTGCAAACCAGTTCCCATTGTACTTCAGCCACCAGGAGAAAATTTTAAAACAATTATTCTGCAGAATAGCTTCTGATAGGAGAATCATGGCTTTCCATTGCCACCCAGGCATGAGCAAAGCATTCCAGACACGGCTAACGTACCTGCAACGTCACGCATTCAGGCTTCAGGAGGGGATCTTATCAGCGTATACAAATACCTTAAGGGAGGGTGTCAAGAGGATGGGTCCAGACTCTTTTCAGTGGCGCCAAGCAACAGGACAAGAGGCAACAGGCACAAACACAGGAAGTTCCACATGTATATGAGGAAAAACTTCTTTACTGTGAGGGTGATAGAGCACTGAACAGGTTGTGCAGAGAGGTTGTGGAGTCTTCTCTGGAGATACTCAAAACCTACCTGGACAGGAACCTGTGCAATGTGCTCTAGGTGACTCTGCTTGAGCAGGGGGGTTGGATGAGATGATTTCCAGAGGTCCCTTCCAACCTTAACTATTCTGTGATTCTGTGATTCATCAAGGCAATTAAGCATATGCTTAGTCTCAGACCCACAAGTTCTCCTGGGGAGGTTTCATATGCTGAGATTTAGCAAGTGTATAAGAACTCTGCTGAACAGGACTTGAGAAATTTGACTCTAAATCAGATTTTTTTACTAACCGGAATGGGGTGACTTACCTTATAGGGTGACCTATTGACTTAGGTGCTATTGAAGATAGATTTATCAAAACCTGCTATTAAATGAGCTGTAAAAATAGATGTAGTTGCTAAAATAATTTCCTGTAGTCTTCATTTTGTGCAAGTGAGTTTGAAAGTAAAGGCTAAATCTAGGTAAAAAACAGATCTTCTATATCTTATAGTAAAATAAAACACATTAAAAATTGAAGCTAGTATAGCATGAAATATAATCACTTACAAAACCTTTCTTTAGCTCTTAATATGAGTATTATCCTCTATATTATCTTCCAATAATATAGTCTTTGCTTTGTAGCTACAATACTGGTTTTCACTACCCTGTCTGCATCTGCATTTAATAATTTTTTCCTAATTTTTACAGCCTGTGTGAACTCACTGCAGTGACGCTTTGCCTGATTTTGTGAACATCATCATAACTGCTAACAAGGTAGATTCAGTAAGATTTTATAATTTGAGATAATAGTTGGATATAGCTTAAAAGATGCAGATAACAAATAAATAAACCTTTTCAAAAAAACTGTATATGTACTTCACTGAGGCTGTTCTATAGTAATAAATAACTCATTTTTTAACCCATCACCTTAAAGAATGATTTTCTTCTCTAGTTTGTTGCTTTATAACTACTGAGACATTCACACTGTCAGTATTTATATGAACTGTCCCTGCTGAATCCTCAAGGTATACTAAGTAAGCCACTCTTCTGGAACTTTTTTCCAAAACAAATTTATTCTCATCTGGGGATTAAACATTTGAATTACCTTTTGCTACAGACAGGTTCAAGCCACACTCTTTTTTTTGCAATATCCATGGAGCAGCAGAGAACTTTCAAAGATTATCTAAGCTTTTCCACTTTCTCTTATTTGCCCCCCCTTTTTTTGTCTCTTTTGAACCATTACTGAAAATTCTTTAAAATTATGTGATGAACATGGCTGACAATAACTTAAATGAAAAAAAGAAACATCTAAATCCTTAAAGATTTATATAAAATATTCACTGCCTGTTTTGTTTTCCAACCTGTCCTCCTTGACAAGACTGTTAAGGCTTAAAATCTACTTGGGATATAACAGAATATTTTGTGGGACAAGTCCTTTTTGCACTTTCTGCAGTGTAACTCCAGGTAACTCCTCTGATTCAGATAATGATAAAACGTAGTTAATTTGACATAAATTCCTAATATTCCAGTTACTAGTGCATGTTTTGACTAGGTCAGGTAATGTATGACTATCATAATTCATTCATATGAACTATAGGGATGAGATTGGTTACTTTGCCTGCAATCTACTATGATAATCAAAAAATTTATAAGTACTACTAAATGAAGGAATGAAATTAGTGAGAAAGAAAGGAAAAAGGAATTTAAGATTTGGTTATCACGTCTAGTAAGTCCTTTTATCTCTCTTTCATTTTCTTATATTAATGTAGGAGATAATAATAATAATTACTCCTTTACGTGACATGTACAGTTCAACAGGAACCTCTTCTTAAACCAAGGAGATGTATGGTAAATGGAACCCTGATTTTGGCTGCAAGCTACTGTAATATAAACAATAACTACATATAAAATAAACTATCTTAAACTATAGTGATAGTTGCCTACTCAAGCACTTAAAGGTTAGGAAAACTGATTTAAGACTACCCAGCACTACCCCAGGCATATGCACTGTGATAATCTGCCACATTCAGTGGGTGACATTTCTCAATTTCTTTTTAACATAATTTTTCAGCCTATGACTCTGTGTTGCAGTTTCAAAACTCTTCTCTAAGTACAGGAGAGTTCTTTTTTCTGCAAGGCTTTTCTATAGTTTTCATTGCTTAAATAGTTAACAATTTTACAAGTATTTAGCTAAATCTCAAAATATGTATTTATGCTTACAAGTGAGGGGCAACCTCAGGCAAAGAGGTTTTCAAACCTCAGGCAAAGAGGATTGAAAGTGTTGCACTTACCACTCCATGACTCATTTTCATCCTCCTAAAAATGTTAAAATTTACTGCACTAGGTTGTTATGAGCCTCAGGACCCACTGAAAGAAATGGGAAGTTTCTGCTCAACCACTTTCCAGGAACTGGGCTAGATCTTTAATGAGGTAAAACAAATGTTTTACCACAAAGCATCACATGGTGTTTTATGATGATTTAATAAATGTCAGCTTGTATGAGTTTTATTAAATATATGATTAGAACAGTAGTTATTACATGAAAGCATAGTATTTTGTTAAGAATTGCTCCTCTTTCCTCGTCTGTAAATGTCCTGACAAGTTGGGAGCAGGGGGGCAGAGGAGGGACATGGCTCCAGCTAAACCAAAGAAACAGAAATGAAAACAAACATGTTTAAATCTTGCGGCAGCTTTAACATGCTCATCTTCTATCTGCTGCTATTAATCTCTTTTAGGATGGGAATCAGGCTGTGAATATGACTTACATGGTGGCAAAGATTTTGCACTTTATTATTTTGGCTTTGGATTCAGCCTCCATTGGACCTGATAGGACAATTCTTCTGAGGATATGTGTGATTGGAGGCAACTTGTTCACCAAGTGAAGAGGAAGAGAGCAGTAGCAGCCACAGGGGAAATCAGGAAAAGAAAACACAACAGGACGGATCAGAAACATAGAGCTGTTGGGATAATAAGGCCTCCACATATGGGAAGTGGGGTACAGCACCACAGAAAACTTGGGAATGCCACAGTGCTCAGTTCTGATGGATACCAGTGACACTTTCCATCACAGAACAAGGGGTTATATATATACGTCTTTAGACATTATCACAGTTATAATGCTTACTCTGTTCTACTGAAAGTTAAGTGTAAAGATCTCGATCCAAAGGGGCTTCTTTGCATTTAGTTTCACCACTTCAGATCAGCCTCCTTCTTGCGGCTGGTCCCCATGCTAAGGCTCAGCTACTGATACTAAATGTGCATTGCGCTGTCTGCTTAGAGAGGACGTTGATACAGTTGTTTGGAAGAAAAAATACAGAGTGCTTGCCTTAATTTTTGAGATGTGCTCTCCAGAATATGTTTTTTTTTTCCTGAGGAGTCTGAGAAAGTGAGTTAATTAATTTCCAAACTGTGAATCCAGCTTCAGCTTCCAAGAGTGTGCACCTTTATCTCACTCCTTCTCCAAATCACATTCTCAGTCTCATTATTTTAGTGCCCTGAATTAGACTGTGCAAGCTGTCGAAAGAAAAAATGTATACAAAGAAGTGCTGATGGGCCTGCTGGGTTATGTAATTATTTTGTTAATTACCAAAAATAATCAAAAATAATTAGAGTTCTTTGCCATATCATGCCGTGAAGTTCCTGGCATATAAGGCATAAGGATTTACGAGCACAAGGGCCTTCTTTGGAACAGTGATTGCTGGTTTATCAGTGTCCAAGAGCTTCACCAAACTGCTCAGCAAAGCTCTTGAGCTAGCTCAGCAGCTCCACAGGAAACAGTATCAAAGCAAAGCATTAGACTGGCATCAAAACAGACTGATAGAAACTGCTTTCAGGTTCCTGTGGTTCATGAATCTTCCCGGTAAGCTCTGAAAGTCCCTCATATGTTTATACAACCCTCACAACTCCTTTGAGGAATATGGGCCTTTTTGTCAGATCCCACCGGTGGCCCAGTAACCACTCTATTCGTTATGAAAGAAAACACCTTCTGAATTTGTTATTCCATTAATTCACTCATCATGAACAAGGTTCTCCTGGTGCAAAGGAAAGCAGGAAAAAGGGGTTTGTATATTCAATGAGCTTTCCATTCAAATGCTCTAAGGAGAGTAGGGCAATGCTCTCACACACCTTAGAAATCGTTTATCCAAAACCAGAGACTGTTACAGGAGAACAACGATTTCTAGCCTGGGAGGATTTGGGTGATATTTGGAAGAAAAAGTCTTCAAGAATAGATGTGATTGCTTTCCCAAAGAAAGGACTTGCGAGACTGGCACTCCAAGTGACATAAATTTATATTTCTTTTGAGGTAATGTACATTGCAGTACAGAGATCCATAAGGTAGTTTGGAGAGATAGTTCAGGTACTGGAAACGGTACAGGTACATGATGCCTTGCAGGCTGCTCCTCAGCTTCTTCAGAAGTAGCACAAGAATTTCTGCACAGCTCTGAATTGTGTGGTATAGACAGAACCAGGCATTACAAGGAACAAGGGTGGCTGTCAAGCACAGAATTAATTTAAACTTCTTCATTACCAGGAAAGCAACACATGCAAGTGATTTTTATAGCCAAGAAGTTATGAAAAATAAAACATAGGGCTACCTACTTCATTCTTAAAGTAGCCTGTTATCTCTATTACTTCTTTTTTTCTGTTCCAGCCTTGACTGTTTAAGCTCTGTCACCTTTTGGGATTTTAAGAGCTCATGAATATATCTCCTTTTCTCTACAGCAAAAGTGGATAATAAACTCTCTAGTTATATGGCAGAATGAAGTCCATAATATCTAGAACAAAGCTGGATTAAAATATAAGCTCTTGCAACTTCTATCACATTATTGATATGTGATAATTAAACAGACTGGCTCTGACCCATCCTTTTAAAAGAAGAGCTTTATAGGTGAAGTGAGTGCAAGTGCAGATGAGATACAGCTTCCTTACACTGTAGTCACCCTAACACAGTATTTGTATTGCATGTGAGCTGCCACATACATCTCAACATGACGTTAACCAGTTATTACCGTGGATTACCACTCCCTTCAAAAAAGGACTACAAGAGTAGTTCTTCCTCCTCCAGCACTGATACGGGAAGAACAGAAAACAATCCTGCTCTTCTTAACTCCCATCTCTTACCCCTTTCCTTGCTGGATGGCGATGGGGCCATCCTAGGCAAGAATATGACTGATTCTGCACGGAGACTATCAGCCACACACAAGCTCTGTCTGGCTAGAAGAGTCTGTCACATCCAAGCAGATAATGAGCTAGTACCAGGTTTCATTTCTGAATTTGATATTTTCTGACTGAATTTGATATTTTCTGACTTACAGTTAAAAAGTTTTACTATGACTTGGCTTTTTCCATGGATAGAGTGCATGAGAAGAGTCCTCCACCCCTGCCTTTCTGCATAATGTGCTGGACCCTTTGCTATGTGTTGGCTGAACTAGAGAAACATAATCTATAAGCAAATCACAAAGGTTTTGGAGCTTGTGAAACTAGCTAATACAGGCTTCTGCAGGGCAACTAACTCCACAGCAATACATTTTACCATGAGTGTATCGCAACTATATTCCTCTCCCGTGTTGGCTTCGAAAGGTGTGATCTCAACAACAATTCAGGGGTAATCCTGGAGCATGTGAGAGGCTCCAGGATTTCTGAGGCTGAACCCCAGCAGGCAGAGAGAAGAGGAAAGGCAGCTATCAGCTAGGCCAACCAGGGCGAGCAACTGCCTGGGAAACAGGGCAGCAAGAGCAGGAGGGTCAGTTTGGGAACCAGCTGTGATTTCAACAGCCAGTGGCACCAGACTCAGACAAATTTCCAGCAAAATCTCAAAGGCTTTTCAGTCAAGTCTAAACTTGACTCCTATCTGTGGCCTGGGCCCAGGATATCTGAAAGGCTATGCTCTGGGATGAAAATCTTAGTTGATAACTACAGCTCTGAGCTTTAGAGAATAAGGGTAATCTTGTCTGTATAAGTAAGAATGAACCAAATCTCTAGAGTGCATTTCCACAACCACTAAGGATAATAAAAAACTTTACTATCTCCTTTAAGCACAAAGTGTGTTTCTTTGACCTTGCTTTCTTTGACATAAACGCATTGCACATTTGACTGTGTGTCTGTGCATTTATGTATGTTCAAATGTACCACACAAACTTCTTTATCCTAGAGACAAACTGACAACAAGCATATGGCAGATGAAAGACACTTTGCTTAGCACATTTCTGGGATGTATGCATTATAAGAATAGAACAGCAATAAGGGAGCTCTTCTACCATTCTAAGATGATTTGGCTTTGCCTTCATTTTGTTGCTACTATTTTTGTTATGTGGAATATATATAATGGAGGTAACCACCTCCATTGGGCTATAGCTTAGTATTATTGATATTTTAACTGTAAGCCAAGACATTACACAGTTTAAATCTTAGAGAGAAAAAAATGTTAAGACTGCAAAATCCTGTGCCATCCTTTCTACAGTTTTTTTTCAGACATTGGCTCTGCTGCATGCAAAGATCAAACTTTCCTGCTCTGTCTCATTAGCCATGATTTTACTACAGACCTGTACATGTAGGATACCAGCTTGTGCCTCAGCTGTTCATCAGACGCTGCTGACAATGATAAACAGGAAGGTAATGCTGCTTTATCTGACTGAAAATATTTTCTAGGCTGGTTGTATTTCCAGCATTCCTCAAACCACAATTTCAATACGGAAAAAGCATTCAGGCCACTGTGATGGGAGACAACAATGCCCATTTGAAACGAGGTCTGGAAACAAATTTGCTGACAAATGCTTTTGGATGAAGCTTGTAGAGAGAAGTATGCTATCAAATATGTGACTCGTTCATTTGGGTCTAAGGTAAGAGGGTTCAAATCCATGATTTACTCTCGCAACTCCATTACAAGTCTTAACCTGAAGATTTTGACATACTTCCAAAACAAATATGCTACCAACAGTAAGGCATGTTCAACAGTATTATCTACTACATACTACATAATGAAGACAGTAATCACCATACTTGAAGATCTTCTTGTCTATCTAGGTTAATAACCTTCTCCTGGCAGTGTCCCTTTTGATGCAACATGATTCAGAGCTAAATCATACCAAACATACCAAAGTGTCTTTATCATAACATAGCAGACTTACCAAATCCTTAGTGCTTACTTTTGGCAGACACTCCTTTTTCTGGTGTCAAACCCTAGGGGTCTGATCCCTATAGCATAAAGCATGAGATACGATGTCTTCTGTAGAACTTGGACTTCTTCATTAAACATCATGTGGATACTTATGCATATTCCTCTGAAGAGCACAGCAGAGACCCAAAACTCTTCAACACAGGATTTCTCTTTGCTTGTAACAATGAATTGGACAGAAATCTTCCCACAAAGCTCTGCTTAGCAGGACTGCTTGTGAGAGAAACAATAAGCCCAACAGGGTTTGTTCTTAGCAGGCACTTTACCGACAAGTACATATTTATCCCTTTTAATCTTTTTCTTGTAAATCAGTTTCCTGAGCCATGTAATAATTTCTGGCTCTCTAATCTCTCTTCAGTTTCTGTTTTTTTTCCACCTGATTCTACAGTAGCAAAAAGAATGTGCTATGTTGGCTGCCACACACATCATCAGGAAAAAAACAACGAATGACAGAAGTACAAAGATACGAATCACTGACTATGCAGGATAGCAACAACAAATGAAATATTTATTTGCAAAAATGCAGGGTGCAGAAATTAAGCAGTATTTTAAAGGTTTTTATACCCACAAAATAGTGAAGAATGCTCTACATGTAACATTTTTCTCCTCTATGCTTTTTTTTTTCTTCCGAAGGCATGATCATATAATAACTGAGCTTTAAAAAACAGCAATGTCATCTTAAAATCAACCCATCACCGTGAGAGCATTAATAATATTATTACATGTTATTATATATTCGATATTGCATTGCATCTCCTCTACAACATGAGCTAGCCTCCCTTAGTTTAATATATATTTAGGCATACCGTGTCTCTAGGGTGCCACGAATGTGCGTAAGAGCGATCCACACAAACTGGCTGAATGACTATGACTAAAAACAACAAGCCACCTGAGCAAATCTCCTGCGAGGCCTCACTACCTGCGCTCGCGTCTACCGCCACACTTCTACCAGCACATTGAAGCGGCATAGTAACAGTAGTTTGTGACAACAAGCTTTCGTTGCTTTAGGTTAAAACGTTTTTAAGTGAGAAATTGCTTGAGAAGATTTGTTTGTTTTATAATTTGGGTGTTTTAACTGGCGCTCATGGCACTAGTTGAAAATGTACCTATTTACAGCGGTATCAGACTGAGTGACGGGGTGATCAGTAGGTGTTTTTTTTTTTTTTTTTTTTTTTTTCCTCCTACACACCGTGGATAACCTACTTTTCTGCACACACACACACACAAACCCCCCTGCCATGAGGAGGGAGGCATTTCACGGCACCCGCCGAGCAGGAGCTCGCAAGCGCTTCCCGCCTCCTCAGCGCTTCCCGCCGGGCGCCGGCCGGGGACGCCGCCGGCCGCGCACAGGCCTCCCGCGGGAGCGCAGCGTACACAGCGCCTCTGTCTACACGTGCGGGTCAGGGGCAGCCGGCGCTGCCGCTTACATCACACCTCAGCAGCGCGTTACGAGCTCCAGCACTTTACACTTGACTTCGGCTCCGCGCGGGGCGTTGCGGACCTGCCGCCGCCGCGCGGCCCGGAACCTCGGGAGGCGGAACCCGCGTTCGCGGCTCCGCGGGGGAGCGCCGGAAGGGGTTAGCGAGCGCGCGCCCCGCTCATCATGGCGGCCGCCGTGGCGGGCCCACGTGGACGGGGCGCCGCGGGCAGCGAGGAGGCGGAGAGCGGTAACGGGCGGGCGCGGGGCTCCCTCTCCCCTTCTCCTTCCCCGTCCCCCTCCCCGGGCCCGCGTTCGCCCGTGGCTCGCCGCTGGGGCTCGCCTGAGCGAGCTGCCGCGGCGTGGCCGGCGGGCGGTGCTCGCCGCTTGGCTGGCCGGCGCGGGTCCCTGAGCGAGTGGAGGTGTGTGTAATTTTCCCCAGCGCAGAATCAGGGCTTTTTATATTGAAACTGTGCCCAGAGTGAACCTTTGAAACTCAGAACATCGCTCCAAGTGGTTCTTCTGAGAGAATTCATCAAGTTTACGTTAGTTTGGCGTACGTGTGCGTCCTTTCTTGAGGGATCATCGGACATACTCAAAATATGTCTGGCTGCTTGTGGAGGCCTTGTTCACCTTTCTGTAACTGGTCAAAGTCCTGCTCGTCTTCCGCGGTGTTTTTGGTCTGGGGCATTAGCCTCCTAGCTAGCTCTACTGGCTGAGGCAGTGATATAAAGAAGAAAGTTAATGTATGCTTTTGGAACTTTCCTTCTTTTTTTCCAAGCCTGTAGTGGTTTTTATGGCTGAGGCAGTTGTTCCTAAACAGTGTGCGGAGTTCAGGCTCAGACTTCAGGCAGAGGTTAGATTTGGTATGTATAGGAAGCCACAAATGTGAATTAATTCGTAATTTTAAAACAGGATGGTGATATTCTAGTACAGACAAGGATGGGGCTGAAAACTTGTCAAGTTTTGTTACCTGTGGATCTACTTCTGTGCATCCAACAGTTTGATTTTGACTTCAGAAATCAGGGTATGGAGACATATAGGGTGAAGACAACGCAGCTTTTAGTGACTGAGTGTGTTGAATGAATTTTCCACTTCTAGAATTCCCTTTTATAGTAAGGGCTGTTACAAAACCCAGTAATTCTTGCTCTGTGTATCATGACCATATTTGTACTTTAAAGTCTAATATGAACACAAAGTGCTAAAGCAGTTAAGGGTAGAGTTATCATACTGTATATGTGTGTATATGTAAGCCACAAGTATTCAGTAAGTATTTCTATTCTGCATATGTGATATAAACGTATAGCCTTGCTTCTTTTCATAATGATAACCAAGTGCCTTCCCATCCTCTGATGTCTGGGCCTTAGAGGCTTAGTTTTAAATTAGTTAACATGATTGGTTTGCTGCTAGTTTGTTTTATTGCTGATTCAAAAAGACAAATGGAAAAGGCAGCAAAATGAGTTAGAATGGCCACAGATTGTGCTTATGCTTGTAAAGTAAATAAATGCACAATTGATTAATAATGAAAGAGAAGACAAGACTATCAGTAATGCTGTCAGCATAGGTTTATGGAAAATAGATTTCAAGCAGTCCTGATCTCTGTCTCTTAACAGTTTGGTTGATAAAGGAAATTAAATGGTGGTAGTTAAAAAAAACAATGTTAAAAATGTTAAAATGCTAGATTCAGTAGAACATAACATTGTGATTTTAAAATATTTTTTCTCATGTCGTGTGAGAGTGTTAGATAGATAGACTAAAACCAGTCAACTAATATGTCAAGATCACTGGAGAATTGTCTCCTTGCTGGTGGGATTGTATAGTCAGTACCCAGCCTGATTCTATTTGTCACTTGCTTCAGGGACTTGAAGGTGCATGTAAAATAATTGATTAAAAATGTGTGAGTGATACAAGTATTAGTAGAATGGTGGCTAGTAATGTCAGGACACTTGTATGTACTTTTTTTCATTATGTGGTAAGATGGGTCCTCTGAAACAGCCAAATGTGTTTCAGTACATCCTAAACTTGAGCAAGGCTCATTCCAGTTAATCACCCTCACAGCTGAAGATCTTACTTTTGCTGTTTGACCCACTGAGCAGACTAATGAGAGAACATTCCTTATGGAGATTTCAGTTTATGTCTGGCTGGCTGTTCTCTCATGTGAACATTGCTCTTGTGTGATTCCAAAGTCCAATATTTTTATTGCTTTCTTTTGCACTTTTAAGAAGGTGGAGGAATGAAATCTGAGTGTTTATGCGTGCATAGTGCCTCTGGCTACTTTTGAGATACCTGACAACTGTCTTAATTCACAAGGTGTTCTCTTTCTGTGTACTCTTTCTGCTTTGTTGATCATATTTTACTGGCTTTATTTTTGTTGAGCAAGCTTTGTTTTTTTTGTAGGATATGTCCACCCTACGTTCAGGTTTGGCTATATGCATTTAAACACTAGGTGTCAGTGTTGCAGTTTGTATGCAAGTATGTATGGACATACATACATTCATAAATATGTGTTTGCGTATTTATGTATGCATACAATTTATAGGGTTTTTGTACTGAAATCTTTTATTAGAAACCTAGATTTTGATGTTGAATCATCAAAATACTCGTTCATCTAATAATAAATTACCAAGGCTGTCTTATCCCTTTTACTCAATCCTTTTTACCCAACCTCAGTCGCTTTCAGTCGCTGAGAGGAGCAAACACTTGCACTGTATACTTTCTAATAAATTCATTACTGTGGTGCATACTTTCTTGGGCACTGTCTTGAGGAGTCAGATATAACAGCAAGCAATGCATGGGCCTGAACTCTGGTAACATTTGCACATGGAGGAAATTCAAGTAGTGGTGGGTTCTCACTAGAAAGAAGAAATTCTGATACCTTTTTTGCTTTCTTTCCCTAGGTTCTGAGTTAAGCTCAGGACTCCCTGAAGACAGCTACTCTTCAGGAGGTGAAGCCCTGGAGGGTGATGATGAGGATGAAACGGCAGCTGTTGGCAATGTGTTGGAAGAGCCTTCGAGTTCGAAAGCTGGCCCAGGTGCAGGCTGGGCAGATGCCATGGCAAAAGTGCTCAACAAAAAGATTCCACAAAATAAGTCCATCATCTTGGCCAAGAGTAAAAAACTGGAGAAAGAAAGAGAAAAGGAAAAACAGGAAAGATTGGAGAAGAGGAGGAAGGTGAGAAAGACAAAGTATTTCCCTGTACAATCACAGTCAGATGAGGATGTGCTCAGGATACCCTAAGCAGAGATTTGGGAGAGCACTCAGAGGTTTTCCCTCAGTTTTGGAGTCTCTTCCTGATCTCAAGTAGCTCCCTCAATTTTGGAGTCTCTTCCTGATCTCAAGTAGCTTGTGTTTTTTGACCTTCCAGGCAGGCATGCTGTAAGGCCTTTACCCTTACTGTTTTTTTTCTGGGCCATCATACAGGCTCATCTTTGGCAGCAGGACTGTTGCAGTCAGTTTTACTCTCAGCTTATGGTATTTTTGCTGTTTAGGAAGTGAAAAGCAGTTGCTTGAAGCTCAGTCTCCTCATGGCTACTGTTAATCTAGGGCATAAATGCCTTTTTGGGCATTACAAGTGAAAATTATTCTGTCTTTCTGTCATAGAAGGTGAGAGGAAGAAAGGCTAGAAAACTGCTTTCTGTTAAATTCTGGTATGACTTCCAAAATCAAAGGCCTCTGGCTTGAAATTACAGTAATCTTTTATATGCTTGTGAATCACTATGTTTACTCCCCTCACTGATTTTCCTAATAGCAGTTTTTATTACTATGACCATGTTCTCAATTACTTACGATTCTGAAACCATTATGAGGAAAACAAAACTATGTTGACAATTAAGTGGTTTGTGTGTTTTTTGGTGGAAGTTGAATTCCAGGCTATTACTGATGTCTTTTTTTAGGCTAAAAATATATAATTACTTCTAATGTGTCTTCTTACCAGTTCTGTTTTAATGGGATAACCAGCTTATCTATCTGATAGTCTGGGACATACTGTGGTTAGGCCATAGCCTGCCTTTTAAATACAGAGGACTGCAGTAGGGCATTTATTCATTTGTGGTTACCTATGGTTTCATCGAGCACTGCAAAGCAGAGGTGGGCTGCAAGGCTCTAAACTGATTTGTTCAACCTTAAAAATATCTTGAAAACAGTCTGCCTTTTATTAATTTCTTGCTGATGGAAGCTAGAATAGGGCAGTTCTTTTGATCAAAGGCCAAAGCATGGTCATAAACTCATGTATTTGTAGTAGTCTGCCTGGAATTGTAAAGATAAGGACTCTTATAATTCCATGAAAGACTTTTTGTATAACACAGACTTAATGCAACGTTGCCATGACTAGAACACTGCTAAATTGTTAGAAGGAAGAAAAAAAAAAAACTCACCATCGTTGCCTCACTCCTGAAGCAGGGGCTGAGGAAATAGAACTTTCTACTATTGTAATGGGAATATAGAGCTGGCATTGCTGTGTCCAATGAAAATACTGGGAAAAATGATTTTTCCTGTTCTGAAGCTCATTGTTTCAATGACCAAACTGATCACTGTTGTTACAAGGCAGTGCTTCTCCAGTGGGTACTCCTTTTCATGTTTGGGTTTTATTTTTTGTAGTCTTTGCCACGTGCCATTGTTGATCACAAAGCTGTGTCATGATTAATTCAGCAGAGGAAGTAAAGTTCTTGAGGCCCCAAATGTGACATGCCTGTCTTGATAGGTCCAGGATTTTATTGTGTATAAATTGCTCTATGATCAGTTTATGAAGGCTTGGAGGATTGGGTTGAAAGTTCTCTTTAAGTAATTCCCTTGTCCCTAGCAGTCAGTGTGAAGGTGTTTGGGTTTTCCCTAGACTCCTTTTGCTTGTCTCCAGCCAGAGGTGTCACTGTGGTGTGACTCTGATCTTTTTTTGTTATAAAGGCAAATGATTGTTTGAGATTTGATAGGGGCCCCTTTTGTGTCAGTGCTAGAAACTTCCCTCAGACCCATTGTCCAGCCCTATAAAAACATTCTGGAGTTCCCCTTACCCCCAAGCAAACTGAGCTTTGATTTATCATTTTTTCCGTCTTGCTACATATTCCATCAGAGCATGCTACATTCTCAAATGCTCCATGTTCTTTCACATAACAATATTTATAACACAGCTCGATAAAAAGCGGGAGTGGGAAATGATGTGCCGAGTGAAGCCAGATGTTGTCAAAGACAGAGACAGAGAGAGAAATCTTCAGAGAATTGCCACGAGGTAAGAGGTTTTTCTTTCTTTCTTTTTCGAATGCTTTTTAAAAATAATATATTATCTTAAAGGGAGGGAAAAAAGGGGGAAAAAGCCTGCATAGGTAATCTGTTTCCAATCAGATTGAACTCTTAAGAAGTGACTAGCGGGAGCCGAGTGATTTATATACAGGTCTGCATTGTACAGTATCAAGTTCAGCAAAAGATTTCAGAAGCTTTATGAAAGCATAACAACTTAGACAAGAATGTAATATTTGCTTAGCAGAGGTGCTTTACTGCAGCACCTCACTTTGTTAGTTTTATACTTTAAAAATGCAGAACGATTGCTTTTTTTGTGTTTATTTTTTTTGTCTTCTCCATACACTTTTCACTGGACTCACTTTTCTGATGTTCAGTTGCCTATTTTAAATTACAGTGGCTTGATGTCAAAGAAGTAGCTGAACACCTCACTTGTGTTGTGCCTGCACACGCTTGTCTCCTTACAGGACTTATTCTTCTGCCCTGTCCCCCTGCTTATGCTGTTCTTAATGTCCTGTCTAAGGAATTGAACAACTAGTTGTAGGAAGAGTAACCTGCTTTTGGGGATGGCATATGCACTTGCATTAGTTTTGGGACAATGTACTGTAGTTATAGCAGGGTCTGAATAGTTACGGAGTTAAAGTGCATGAGCCTTGACCCCAGGTGCGTTTAAGTAATTTGTTACTAGTTCATAGCAGTAGTTTTGAAGGCAGATTGAAAACTGAAATCCACTTACCTTGTAGTGAATGTTACTTCTTAGCTGAGTTGAAGTTTTAAGTAACTATTTTTGGAGCTAGAAGCCTTCTAGCATCTGTGCTGAGTGGTAGCTTTGGTAGAAAGTTCACTTCTGTAAAGGCAGCCTGAAGTAACAAGTGGTGGCTTTTTCTGTTTTTGTTTCTCCCTCCTCTTTCCCCATCCCAGAGGTGTTGTACAGTTATTTAATGCTGTCAGGATGCACCAAAAGAACGTTGATGAGAAGGTGAAGAAAGCTGGGAGGTCTGACAGACAACGTGCTAAGCTGATGTCATCTGTTTCAAAGAAAGACTTCATCAATGTTCTACGAAGCATGGAAGGTGCTAAAGGAAACCAGAATCCCTCTGGAAAGGCCACGAAAAGTAAACAGGTAGGCTTCATCTTTTTGAAATAACTCATATGGGATCTTTTCCCAGTATAATTTTTATCCATTAATATGCCTGCTCTCTAGAACAGCTGTTATCCAAGTGTCTGGGGTTTTTTGGAGCCAATTGGGGATTAAGTATTTCTGAGCATGTTTTTTTTACTCTTTAGAGTAACAAAATACAGAACTGTGAAAGCTATCTTGTTGGACATCGAGTCTTGTGTATGAATAAGGTTTAGCTGTGTTTAGAAAGAGTAAGTTAGAAAAATGGGCTTTATCTTGGACTTTGTTGGTACAAAGGTAGGTAACAGAATCTGCTAGACTGTAGCAGGTTTGTGAAATTTGCAGTTTAAGCAATAATAATTAATAGCCTTTTAATACAGTAAAAGGCCTGATATCTCCTGTGGTAACTGGATTTTAGATGATATAGTGGACCTTACAACTTGGGTATATGCACAGTTCTGGGAATTTGAAACTCCCTTGTGCTGAATGATTATGGTATCTGCAACTGAAAGGCTTTGCCATGCAAGTGAACATTATGACGGAAAGAAACTGTCTTACAATGGAAAGAAACTATAATGACAGCCTATTAAGAGACATATTAAACATTATATATAGGATTTTTCTTCTCCTAATTCTGTGTACATTAGTTGGTGTGGCTGTATTGCTGATGCGATGTTTTGGAAAGAAGCATTTTAACATATTTTACTTTTTCCAAATGTGCTCAAGTGAGAAAGACAATGTTGTGGGACTCATCCAACTCTTTACTGGTCCTTTCAACTCATCAAGTAGCTCGGAGTTAAAAACAAGTTGCTTAGACCTGTTCTTTCTCATGGTTCAGAAGCTGCCCATTTTTTGAAGGGTATTTGTGTTCAGGTTTGAACTTTGTGCTTGGTAGTGGGTGGAATACTTCTGTTGGCCCAGACTCACAGCAGTTAACTAAGTGCTTTTCTGTGCCAAGAAGAAATACTTTAATCAGTTGGGAGACAACAGTTTGTCATATGTTTTTTGTTTGTGTGCACTTGGGGAGCATGCTGAAACATTGCCTGGCATGAAGAGCTCATAGACTTTTCATGCAAGTGTAATATTAAAGTATTTTTTAAATTCTTTGGATAATGAGAACAATTTAGCTTGGTGCTGACACTTTATTTCTCCTTAAATAATTCCAGCTTGCTTGTTTGGGTGGGTGGGGGTTGTGCATGTGTGGGGGTGGTTTTTAATTTTTCTTTTTCTTTTTTTTTTCCTCGGGAATAGCAGAAGAACTTGAGAGTAATGGCAGTACCTGTTACTACTACTACTGCTGTTAAAGGCTGGTCAGGATTGTTAACGTAACAACCATGGGAACTGTATATCAGCTGCAAAACCGTGGCAGACTGACATTGACTGAATAGCTGAGCAAAAATTAGGTTTTTTTTTTTTGTGTGTAAAATTTTAGCGGATAATTTTCTAATTACTAGGCCAGAAAATACAGTTTTAAAATATTTCTTTACTCTAGAACAAATGTTTGATTTTGGCAGCATCAGTACCAGCACATTTGCATTCAAGTGCTTTGGAGAAATAATGCTTTGGATACTGACTGGTTATTGGGTTTTTTGAGCATTGAGAAGTGATGTTGTCGTGTTCCCCCCCCCCCCCAAAAAAAAAAAAAAAAAAAAAAAAAAAAACTTCAAACCTGAGAGTTTTTTTGTCATGAATTTAAAGCTATACTTGCTTTTCTGGAATAGTCATGTCTGCCCATATAGACCACCCTCCTCTTCTCCTTTTCCTTTTGCAGTGACTCTTCATTCAGTGCTGAACCAAACTCTTTAAGAACTTTTTTCAAGCTGGTTTTAATCCACCTTATTTTCTCTTGAGAACACATCTTACCAGTTTAGCACGCTCCTGTTCTCTTGCTTGTTGATGCCTGAGGTTGAGGCCAAAATCCGATCTTGAGTCTCCTCCTCAAAATTGTACAATCTGCCACTGAACACTACTGCTGGCTTCCTGCATCGTATCTTTGCTTCTTGGTCTTTGTGGGTTTTTCAGAGGGTGGGAAGCAGGGGTAAGGCTGATCTCTGAAGAGTTAGTGAATTTCTTAGAGCAGGAGTCCAGTAGGTTGTTTGTATCATACCAAGGTGTRGGATTTTTTTGTTTTTGTGTTGATTTTTTTATTTTTGTAGCGCCTGTTTTGGTTTTAGCACTTGAGTAGGGTGTACTTTTTTTTTAAAGAAAGAACATATTTATTTATTTCAACATAAACAATGGAAGAGATGCCAATCCCAAACTCTAGGCACCCTGCCATCAATTAAAATACAGTCCAGAACAATAAAAATACTACCCCACCCACGTAAAACAAGCAGTCAGCAAGAAAAATAGGAGAATAAAGTTTTCCCAGTGAAAGCAAACCTTTCTTTGTCCAAGCCTTGTGTTATGCAAAGGAGCCAACTGTATTTGTGAGACTGGTCAAATACTTTTTTTCGCTCTCTACGGTGGTATATGAGTGCAAGATTTGCTGCCATGTTTTTTAAAGGGTGATGACTTCTTCCCAATATGTTGAAGAAATCCCTTATAAAGCTCTATTGTGGTGGTTTATTTAGTCGTGTGTGTGTATATATATATGCATATAAAAAAGAAAGTATGTGCTCTGTAAAAGCCCATCTCTAGCATTGAGAGAGATACTTCACTTTAGCACAACCAACTTCTAAAATTCTTTTTATGTTAGTTTCTTCTGTTAATGGGAAAAACAGACAACCTGTGTCCTTGCAGGGGATCTTGTATGCTTTTTAGCCATTGGCCTAAACAGCCAGTACAGATATGAAAGAAAGAGTATTATGCTGTAAAAAACTTATTTTTCCAGCTGAAACTATTGCCCTCTTTCAGGTTCTGTGTGCCCAGACGAGAGTAATTACTTTTCTGAGATAGTGCCAAAAGCTTTGTCTTTCATATCATTAACTGTTTATCAAGGTATTTCTTAATCCTTGCTGAGCCAGCTGACTTGTGTAATATTTTTCCCTGTTTTTTTCCAAGGTATTGTACACAGTGCTTGCCTCTGGGTAAAATCATTTGATTTCCCTTCCCCTGCCCTCATCTGAAAACCTTTCGATGTGGGAGAAGAATGCAATAATTTAAAAATACCACTGGTTTGTTGTTTGTGTTTCTTTCTTTTTTCTTTTTTAATAGCATTTGTCAGGAGATGGAAGGCATTTCAGGTCTTGTTTAACATAATCCTTATAGAGCCAGTTTTCAGTTCAATATGTGTTGATTGTATCTTGCGACTGCTCACCTGTAAGATTCCTTAAGAAATGCATTTTTAATCTACTGGTTTAAAAAAATGTATATATCAGAGATGCTGTCTTTCCAGTCCTGCAGGCTGAAGTCAGCTTTATGACCATAGAAGAAGCACAGCAGTTGGTGGTGGCGGTTCCTTGCACTGCCCCAGTGCAGCTCTGTTGTACTTTTTTTTTCTTTCCTATGGAGATAAATTCCTTTCTTTTTGAATAACCTTTCAGACAATTGCTTCTGAATGACATCACAGGACCTAAGATAGGTGACATTTTTGTCATGGACAATTCTTTCTTATACTGGCTCTGAGACGACTAATTTCTTTTCTGTAGTCTGTCAGCTGTTCATCTGACCTGAGCTGGAACTAATTGGAACAGGTGATCTGAAGTTGAATGATAATGAATTACAGATTGTGATAAATCCTTATTAGGAAAATATTTTGCTCTCTAGCACCTCCTTTTCTATTTTTAATCCTTAATTAGAGAAACAAGAAACTCCCTTCCTACACAGAGTTTTTCTTTTTCTTACCATGGTATGTCTCAAGGATAGATTTTAGTATGTGATTGTAGTGAGGCTAATTTCAGTTCTCATACCTGTTACTCTCAGGTTATGTTAATATACGTAACATATTCCAGTTTTAATGAAAGCCCAGTGCTCCAATGAAAGTCCAAGACTCCAATAAATTAGATTAGACTCAAGGGATGCTTTAAGTATCTTTAACAAATTTCTGGGCACTGTTAGTATTATGGCTTAAGGAAGTAACTTTGCTTCCAAGGTTGAATGAGACTTCTGATCTCTCAGACCTGTAGAGACATGTTGACAGATGTAGTGAATTATATGAGGACTGAAATCTTAACTGTATGAAAACAAAGCAATTTAGAGTTAACATTCCCAGGGCACACTCAACTCTTCTCCCTCGCTGCTTGTCAGTTCCAGCAGGGTCATTCATTACGTGGTGTCAGCAGAAGCACCAAAAACTCTTATTCTTGGCTTTTCACTTATCATTTGTGTTGATCCCTGTAAAACATTAGTGGATGATAAAATAAATAGCTGGAGTGAAAATTACAAATATTCTTTGTGATAAGCATAGTCTGCACTCCTAAACCTTTAATTTTGAATCTTCTGAATTACCCACGTTTGTTTGAACTTGTAAGTTTTCTCATTCCAAATCTACTGCAGAGCATTTAAATGGTGGAAACAAGAGCAAGATTTTCCATTCTGCTTCAGTTACTATGAGCCAAACCTTGCAAGATTACTTTTTTTATAAACTTTACTGCTGACTGTATGACTATAGAAGTACAATTTGATTCTCATGCTGAGATAGTAGCTAGAAAAAAGAATTGTTGTATTGGTCTAAATAGTATCTACTCTAAAATAATTTATTAAGAGGAGGAAAGATTGGCAGAAAAGAATGCAAGTGCTGTTTCACATTGCCTGTTAGTCATATAAGACAGTGCTTGCTCTCAAGCTGGACTGAGAATTGAAGTAATTTTCTAGCTGAGTTTCTTCTGACTAATGTGTATTTTATGAATGAGCATGGTGTTTGATAACTAAGTAAAGTGCAGATGATTAGAGTCAGGTTGGCTGTAGATGGTTTTTTTATTCATAACATTTTAAAACTCCATAAATGTTTCAGTTCTAAGTGGTAGTTTCAAGACTGTTCAAGGACAGAAGTGCTGCACTTCTGACTTTTACTCAGACTGATCATGCTGGGATTGCAAGAAGTGGAATGGGAGCTTTTATTTGTCGAGTTAGATGAGGATATAAGTGTATCTTCCAGTTGAAAAGTTAGATCTGTTTAAAACCTGTGGCTCTGCCTTCTTTTTCTCACAACTGCAATAAGTAGTGGCCATTGGCATGTCATTCTACTTTTTTTTTTCAGTTTCCATAGTACAGAAATGTAAAAAGCTTGATTATTTTCATCCATACACCTGTTTGGATGGACGAGAATGCGAACAACTGCTTCAACCAGCTGTAGGAAATATTTTATTTCTGAAGTGTGATTGAAAGCATAGATTTCTCCTAGCAACTTTTGTAAAGTGTACCAACACCTCTTTTAATCTTCAAAGGAAATTTTTATCTCAACAGGTGATAATGACATTGTAGATTGGAAGAGTAGTAGTAGTTTATTACTACAACTGTTGTGTGCTGACATCACAGGACTGGTTGAAAGAGTGACTACACACATGTATTCCAGCAGATTGGAAGGGGCAGCCAAATATTAATTTAGTTCAGCTGTAACCAGAGTAGACTTGTTCTCCTGAATTTAATAAGCGTCTTCCCACTGCATGCACAGAAATTTTAATTTGGATTTTTTTATGAATCCTGTATTTGTAGCTATATTTCCCAAATGTGTATACTGTCTTGAAGGCCACCTCCTATATGCTTGGGTGTTTTTAATGTAACTTTTTGTTTTTGTCTCAATAGTTGTTAATTATTCAGTTACACATTGTGTTCTAATTTTCTAATTTAAATCTGTGTGGATAAATATTGTACAGGCTACCATCAGATTGCTGTATCCTAACTTCCTTACATTCTTTAAGGTAAAGGCTAGTTGTATGGTTTTAAAAGTTTATTGTTAGTAACCTTTTTTTTTTTTTTTTTAATCTGTTCACAAGAAGACAGTCGCTCAGCCAATTTGGGTCATTTTGCGGGACTGGATGTTTAGATGTAGAAGTTCATTTCCCTATCATCTGAGTTAGCAGCGTAGCTGGTAACAGGCATCTCTGGTTACATGGAAATGTTCGTCTTTGCCAGTGTTACGTGTGTCTGATTGTTAGATGTCGAGACCTTGATGGTATGAGTTCGGCTCCAGAATAGAGGAGCGAGGGCTGAGTAACAGCAGTATCTCACCAAGTTCACCTTCCTTTTCCCTGTGTCCTTATCTCCAGGTTTCCCCTTCTACTCTACTCTTCAGTCTCCTTTGGCCTCTCTTCTGTTATACTTAATTAGAAGTCAGAAAGGAAAAAGGGTTGTTTTTGCTCACTTTACACGAACCTTCTTTATCCTTTTCATGTTTTGTGTTCTTGTCAGCTTCTTTCCCATGGCAGTGCAGGATTAAGCATGTCGTATGTTCAGTCCTACGCTCTGATGCCTGACGCTAGAGTGACCCTTCGAACTAATTGTGCAGAAAGATGACCTGCTCCCGTGTTGTCAGCATGATCAGTGAACAGTCCAGTTTAATGCAGTCTTTTAAGAGATGTAGATAGTATGTGGTCAGTGAGAACAGATTTTTTTTAAAGAGAATTTAATTGCTGAATGCCTCGCATATCTATACTGAACATATATGACCTGAGGTTTGGAGTGAGGGAATCCCCCCAGATCTGCAAAGATGTACGTGAAGATCGCAAAAGGCACATTTCCAACTGCAAAATAAGTTCTTAATATTTAAGTCACAAAAATGAATGACAGAAAGTTTTCATGGATATGAAAAGAATATATATAAGAAATCCATTTTTCTTTCTTTTTTCCTCCTTAGAGCTGTTGTTTTAGGTTAATCTCATCTTGAGAAAGGTTGTGTTTTTAATTCAGATTTCCCCAAAACCTTCAGCCTGAAGCAGATGACTTCATTGGAAAACTTCAGCCTGAAGGAGTTGAACTATGGGCAATTTTATAACTGAATGCAGGTCTAATGATTGAAATGTTAGAAAACATTAAGAGTGCTCTATCAGCTCTAGCTATAGTATTTGAGAATAACTTGCCTTCCTGTTTGATCAGGAGTGCATGGGCAACTGTGGTATTACCCTGTTTTTCCCAGATGATGCTGCCAGGCTGTTTTTCAGCAAAACTATGTCTAAAACAAGCACAGGGAGGGTTATGTTTGTGCATCTTGTAGTGTACATGTGATCATCTTTTGATCTTCCTGTAACTACACAATGCACAGACACCTAAAATGTCTAATCCTATTAGAATTGCCTTATTGAAGTCTAAAACTATGATCTGCAGAGTTATTTTTCATGGAAATTTGTCTTAAGTTTAATCTGTGACTGATTTACTGACTGAAGGCGTAATAGCTTAAGATGTGAAAGTCAGTAGAGCTGGGGAAACTTTTTTTTTTTTTTCCTGTTCCTTTTGAATCTTTCAGGTCATTATTCTTCTGGGGACCTTTCACTTTTTCCAAATCTCAATTATTTCAAATATTTATTTACAAAATTCCCTAACTATCAAACAGCTGATTACCTGGTTGCTCCAAAGTTTGTTCTGACCACTGACTGAACTCCACTAATTAATAATTAAGTACTTCTGGTTATTGCTTATAGACTTATGTAACTGAGTCAATTTAAGAGTTTCAACCAATGCTATTCCTGAGTAAATGTAGTTAGAGAAAATATATCTAAACTTTTCGTAAAGTTTGTATAGCAGCAGTTCTCTTCTGGAAGTAACGAAGGGTGATGTTTGTCTGTCTGAACAAGTTTGTTTTCCCCATTTAAGCACTTTCTATTGTAAATTACCTTGAAAAGTGATTCCCTTACTTTGAAGTTTTATTAAGGTATAAAATACTCTGGTTTCCAGAGTGCTGAAGATGTGTATTGGAAATGGCCTCTTTGCACACCTACTCTTCTGTCTATCTTGCTAGAGTTCAGGAGTGATGGATCAAATTAGAAGAATGGCAGAGGGTTGCTGACTTTTTTTTTCCCTCATAGAAGAATTTTGTTTTTTAATGACTGTTTCTGAAACTCACTGACAGCTTTAAACTGATATTTAAGGTGATTTATTTTTTCTGGTTTTGTTTATTTGCTTTTTGAACATACTGTTACTGCAAGTAATACTAAAAAGTCGTCCTTTAAAGATCTGACCTCTTTTCCATTTGCTTTTGAAGTGTTCTGTGTATGACCTTTCCTGGCTTCAGCAGGCATTGTGAAAAACCTGTGCAGAAACTCTGAAGGAGAAGGAAGGGTAGGCAGTGAGGAGAAAAGATAGTTTGATGGTAAGATAAGAGATTGGGATCATGGGTATGTTGTATAGTCTTTCTTAGTTTTAAACTGCTTTTAAAAAAACATCTGGAGGAGAATTTAACCAGTTAAGCTGCTTAGTAGTTATACAGACTTCAGTAAATATGCAAAAGTTAATTCACTGTGTATTTTTTACTCCTCTTCTGTCTCCCCAGTTTTTTGGATCACTGCATTTGTTTCAGGACCCAAGTGGAAGTCCTGAATCAGAAAGAGGAGGCTGTTGTCCCACTTGTTCCTAATCAGATACGAGATAACTTCTTAAGTGCTAGAAGTGACGAAATTTTGTCATTACTGTAGCCTTCATTGTTTAAGACAATCTTTTGCAGCTCACTTTGCTCTACCTCTTGCTGAATCGTGATGAAAAACAGTGGATGGTTAGAGCATCACCTGTAGGAAATAACCTTTATCACATACATGTCTTCCAGGTACGGTTTAAGGGCTGGGGAACTGGATGACTTGCAAAAAGAATGTTGTGGGTCTAGGTAACATGCAGGGTGAGAGCTCATCCTTACTTCATAATTCTTTGTTACTGCAGGAAATACACATAAAGAAATGTAGAACCAATTAACTGATAGAAACCATTTTATCACTTGTGGAAAGCTGTGCAGAGTTCCTTTCTGAGCTGAAATAGTAAGTTCTTCCCTCCTTTACTTTGAATCACATTTTTCCAAATAGAGAGGTTCTTCATTCACTGTTTTCCTTTTAGGAGTATTGATGAAAGCTGCCAATAAGACAGAGTCCATGCAAGTTTGCTGTTGGTTATTAACCCATATTAGCTCACGTTTTTGATATGAAATAAAAAGGATTTGGCAGACTGCTCTTAGCTGAGGCTTGGGGTTAGATTGCATTAGAAAAACCTATTCTTTCTAAAGAACAGCCTTGGTTTTTTTTAGGTCAGGATTAAGATTCTCAGTGAAGCATTGTGGCTACCTTAAACCTTACATAGTTTATGAAGAAGGGTTTGTCACAGAATTACACAGTGGTTGAGGTTGGAAGAGACCTCTGCAGATCATCTAGTCCAACCCCCTTGCTCAAGCAGGGTAACCTAAAGCACATTGCACAGGATCATGTCCAGGTGGGTTTTGAATATCTCCAGAGAGGGAGATACACAAGCTGTCTGGGCAACCTGTTCCAGTGTGGGTTATGATTCAAGTGCTTTGAATACCATAACTTTCTATACAAATTGTCTTCTGATAAGGAGTGGAAGTATAACATGTAGTAGTTTAAGTATAAAAATCTTGATCAGAGACTGTTTTTAACCACAGTGCTGATTGGGTCTTTGTGTAAAGAATTCTTTGATCTAGGTGCTGTGCAAACAGTATCAAAATTGTCCTTGCTCTAAGGACCCTGTGGTTCAAGTGGATGCAAGCTGTATGGAGACTTGTAGATGAAGAAAAGCGTTGGGGCATCAAGTGAATACCAAGACAGCAGTGGTCATATGCTAGGGAGTGATTCACTCCTGGTGGTGTAACTGCTGATAATTAAGCATTGCAAATGTGAAGGTGAAAACATAGATGGAGATGATTGTTTTTACAAAAGAAAAGAACGACTGTGACTGAAAACGAGCTGATATGGCATACTGAAAACGTTATCTGAAAACTTGCTATACAAATGTGTTAAGTGATAACCTAGTATGAGGAACGTGTTCTTTCTGTCTGTATCTTTTCTGTAATAATTTGCGGTCTGCTGTGAAGTAACTTCTGTTCCATACCTACTTAAAAAGTACTCATTTGTGGGTGGCTGGGAGAAATGCATAAGTGGCTGTGAAGTCACGAGTTGGAAGGAGATAGTCTTACTATATTTCTTCAAACACCTTTGAGGTTTCTGTTTCAATTGTGTAGGTTTGAAGTCGATTATATTCCTTTGAAAAGTGATGTGCATAGATGCATGCATTCTGGAAGGGGTACGGTACTATATGGAACAACAAATAGAAGGCTTTTGCTGTGAGTATCCCCCTGTAGTAAAACTTTGATACCTTTCATCATCACTTAAAAACAGATGTAATGAGCATCTCAATGCCAGTATGGCCAGACATTATCTTGCAGCAGTGAGCAGTAAAATTCCTTGTGTAGTGGAAGGATTTGTGAGATGGTTGCTATCAGAACCTGGAGCACAGCAAACACTGAAAACTCCAACACTTCCTGTGTTCAGAAGGGCCCCATCTTGCACTTGAATTTTTAAAATAGATTTTTTTTTTCTGGCAGAAATACCAATTTATGAGGTTTCTAATGGATCAGGGTTAAAGAAATCTGCTCTCATAAGTGTTTTCTGTTATGTTTCTTTGTAGTTAAGTATTTAATAATGATGTTATCGGTCTTTCTTCTTTGTTTAAGTCCAAATGAATGTTTATTTTTAGAATTTCTGTAATTCAGTTCTGACCTTTCATGGGTTGGTGTGTGTTTAAGCCTCTGCATGCCAACCCAAAACATTCCTTCTCATTCGCACATTCCCAGTTGTAGTAAACCCCAAAGGAGGATGTGAGGATGGGGAGATGCCTCATGCGGGTCATTAAGTTCTGGGTGGTCTTCTGGCTGTGCTCGAAACGAAAATCAATGTTTGTTGTGCTTCCATTGTCTTGTAGTAATAATTCCAGTGCTTTACTTGCAAAGACGTTTGAGCAGGAACAGCAGGATTCAAAACACACTGTAAAAAAAAAAACTGTTTGTTTACTAGAAATGTTAGTATGTTTTCTTGTGTACACAAGAGACCCTGTGGTTCACACTGTGAATAAATCTCCTGTGCTGCTGTTGATATCCACAAGTATAGTGTCACTTTAAGTATTCCAAGGCAATTGAGTTTAGTCACTCAAATTCCTCGTTTAGAGAGGAGATGTAAGTATGTGTTGAATGACTCTTACCTTAAGGAATAACTGATTTGCAGAGTTACTGGAGCAGAAGAGACCTCTGTTGTGCAAATTGTGCATTCCATGAGTTTGAAAATGCTTTCCAAAATCCAGTAAATGTGTTGGTATGAAACTTTGGCTCAGAGGTTCAAGATAGTTGCAGGTGTAGAGTGTAGTCGCTGTTTTCAGGCTTGTGGCTTTTTGTCCCTTCAGGATAAGGCTTATAATTGAGATGATATTGTCATTCAAATCAGTTAAAGCTGCGAGCAGTGCTAATGATTAAACCAAAGTACGATTTTTCTGATAAAAGTCTTTACACTCAGTTTCTACTTAAATAGCTGTTTTAGATAGTAGGGGCTGCATTTTTTTATAATTTATTTCTTGCAGCCTAGTGGAAGCTTTTCTCTTAGCTTGGGAAGCTGGATATGCCTGAGAACACGTCTCAGGGTAATATGTTTGTTCATGGTGTTTGTCGTCCATCCCCTTCTCAGTGCTTCCATATGGAGGCTTCACAGACCTCCTGGCATCCCTGCACTGGTTCTGTTGAGGAGGTTTTAAACCAGCTTGCTTGGGAAGGGGCTGCAGAATAGCAATAGTCATTTGCAGAAAGGTGCAGGCTGCTAGGAAAGGGCAGTTGTCAGATGTACGTGAGAAGGCATTTTCAGCTCCTTCGTTGTCACCAAAAGCCTCCCTGTATTTGAAGCTCTCAAATGGCTGTATTGAGCAAAATGGAGGAAACTGGGCAGGCAGTTCGAATTAATTAGACACGTTGGAAATGTTTTCTCAAGACTCTAAAATTGTTGCTTTGGAGATATTTATGTTAGAAATTCCTTCCTTGACAGGTACAAATAAACGCTTATTGTATGTGATGGTAAAGAGAGATGCCCCTGCAAGCTCTGGCAGTTTATCCTGTATATGGATCGAAGGCATGTGAGCCCAGAGTGCTGGTTGTAATTCTTAGTTTTGAAAAATGTTCATTTATTAATACCCCACAGTTACTGTGTCTTCTAGTTACAGATAGACTGTAGGGGAATGTAGGTATTTTTTTCTGTTTTGCACATGAAGAAACTGAGGTATGTTAAAGTGGCAAGTTGGGGGAAAGCAGAGTAAAATGCTGTTTTTAATCTATGTCCTGTTTTCAGACATATTTTTTAATACTATGAAGCAGTATAGGACTTCTGTCTACTTGCAGACAGGGCTCTGAAAAGCTCTGGCAAAATTTGCCGCTCTGGTTTTAGGAATTTGCTGTCCCAGTAAAGCAGCAGAGGGAAATGACGATGTAGTGTGACTTAGACACATAGGACTTAAGCTTTCAAGGCAGGTAGGTTTGAGCTAGGGCATTGGTTTGCAGACTGATGCAGCTGATGTGCAGTTACACGTTTGCTTCTGCTACAAGGGCAGTAGCTTTCAGAAGCGCCCGTGCACTCTGCAGCAGCTCCTGCGTTGCACTTGGTAAATCTCAGTTCGGAATGGTTACTGTGACTTCATTTAGCAAGAGTGAATTACGTAGCTCCAAACTTTTACTGTGGTAAAAGGAACGGGCCAACACAAAGTTATTTAATTTCCTAGCTCTAGTATTTCGAACTGAATGGTTACGTAGCTGTTGCTGGTGCCATGGGGCCTTCACAGATCAATTACTTCAGAAGCATCTAGGAGACAGCTCCAGCCTGGATCCTAAGAACACATCCTGCAAGCAAGTTTTCTCTGTGTGTCAGCCCTGAGCTTTGTTTGTTTTCTTAGGACTTATCTAAGAAATAAAGGTCATCTTCTCCTGGTGCAGATTTTTGCAGGTATGTCTTCAAAGCAGAATCAGTTTAGGAGGAATGTCCCCACTTCAGACACTTGCTGTGCCAGATTGAACTGATGCTGTTATAGCTTAGGTGACACACCAAGCAGTCAAGGTAGTGTCTATTTTTATTTTCCTCTTTTCAATTTGACTGCTAGTCTGTCTTAGCGAATGAGTATCTGCACTAAAGTATCCACAACATCAAGTTGTTTTCTGTCTTACTTCAACTTACTTCAACAATGCATCACCCTATATCAGTGATAAAAATTCTGAGACATTTGAGGAACTGCTTCTCCCTTACCTCCTATGCCTTTTAAAATAGGTTATCGCACCTTCAGGCAGGGAATTAATCCATTCAAATGTATTTTTAAAGCAGGAGGAGAGTATTTCACTCTTTATCTTGCTCGAGGGATCCCACTTTATTTAGCAGCACACACTAATGTTTATGTAGCCTGTTTTGTTTTCATTTTGGGATGTTCAAAGGGGACTTCAGTGTTGTAGTGAAATGTGGGAGATGTGGATGAACAGCTGACTGGAAACTCAAAGTAGTTGTATGGAATGAAAGCTAGTTTATTTTCCAAGTGCCAAGAATCAGTTTTGTTTTATTTAGATGAACTAGATTATGGCATTGAAAAGCCAAATACATTAACATTCTTAAAGTAAGCTGGGAAGTGATATTACAGTTGAATTAATTGTTAATTATACATAGAGTCTTGTTGCATATTTTGTTAAGACTTTAGGAATTTTTTGTGATACAGAAAACTAGAGTAGTTTTTATTGTAGGGGAAAATAGAGCAGTAAATGAGTTAAGAACAAAGATACTAAATGTGAGTTTTCATTCACTTGGCAGCATGCTTAAAATTGGTTAAATATTTGCTTTCAAGCATTTAATCTCCATCTTTCAGGCATAGGCATGCTGCCTCTGTCTTTCTCCCTAGTGCTTATGTAAACCTCTGTTCAAACTTTGCGCCACATTACGTAGTAGGTAATGCTGTGTCGGATCAGCATCCCTCTTTTGTTGAGGTCCTGCTTTTGTCCTGTTGTTCAGGACTAATCTCTTGCTAAATATAAGATTACAATGAATTTGAGCATGAGCATTGGGCTTTTCTAAGTTCGAACACTTCCTTGTCACTGTTGACAATAACATACTGCTTCTGTCTTTTTTCTTCTTTAAAAAAAAAAAAAAAAGAAAGTCTACATGTGTGGAAAATCATGGAGTGTCTCTATTTTTTTCTGATTATTATTTTACATTTTGGAAGAAGATAAAAAAATAGATTTTTTTTAATGAAAAGAGATATCTGGATATCCATTTGGATATTTCAAGTTTTACTCTGCCACATTTAGACAGTGATAATTTTTAAGAGGGCTATTTTTTTTTTTAAAGAAAAAAGACTGATTGACTTCAGTAATCTTTTTGGTCTCTCTTTGAAAAGGTGAATGTAGTATAAAACAACTAGAATACAGTTACAAGAACAGAGTATTTTTGTTTTTGTCCCTCATTGTAGTACTGGCATTTCCACTGATACAGGTTATTCCCACGTGGACATTCTAAGGTCTCTCTAGGGACCTTATGTTTTCCACTTTTAATTCCCGTTTATTGATTACTCTGCCTTAGATGCTTTCAGCCTTTACTGGGTATAGCATTTGAAGTCAAGTGCTGCAAGAGTGAAAGTGGATAGGAGCTGCTGTCCTGGGGAAGAAGGGTATTGTTATTTTTTTCTATTGCTGCTGGAGATGAGAGAGAGTTACCCTTAGGAAGAGGCGTTAATGAGAGCAGCTGAGAGATGAAAACAATCCAACACAGTACAAGCATCTTTATCCTATTTTGTGAGAATAATCATCTTAAAAGAACTGTAGAGCAAGTCACATCTCTAAATGATTGTTCCTGTTTTGAATGGCTGTTAAAAATAAGTCTTGTCTGGCAGACTTCTTGCACTCACATAGCTTCTGTTGGTGTGTTATGTTGTGTTAGATTTATAGTGATAGATCTGCATTTTCTATTCCTTATTTCTCTTGCTGTTTAATTCTTTATGCTGCTTTCTCCCAGAGACTGCCTGAATATAAGCCTAATATGTTCTAATGTATTGCATATTTGCAGGAGTACAGATTGATTATAATAAGAAAACTTATTTTAACCAGCTGAAAAAAGAACATGGAAACAGAACAGTCATTGCTTATGGGTATGCTTTACAAAGAAAAGGCATGAACTAAGTCTACAGCGATCCCCTTTACTACAGTTTTTGCATCTAGTAGTCAAAGCAATGTCAGCAAAGACATCTTTGAGGGGCATTCCTGTTTCAATTACTGCTTTCTGATCAAGCAGTACTAACGCAGAAGGATGCCAAACGGATTATCCCCATCCAACATCAGGGCTGGCAGTTACTTAAACTGTGAGTCAGTTGAATCCTGTTCTTTTGAGCAGGGAGAGCGGGAAAAGCCCTCACTATCTGAGATGCCTGTACAATTCTGTTTGCAAAGCCCTGCAAAAGTGAATTATTTTTTCTCCACTGCATCTGATTACTGTTCGGTAGAAAGGTTCTTCTTTACTGGACACTGAGCCATGTTGTTTCCTAGAAATGTTTTGCTACGAGGGCTTAAACCTCTGAAATACTCTTAGTACATGGAACAGTTTATGGAACAGAGTATTTTCCTACGTTAAGAATGTGGGAAATGTTACACATAAAGACATGTAACATTAAGAATGTAGGAATTACTTCACAGTGTTCTTTAAAACTGTTGCCACAGGATGGGGCTGTTGCACTGCCCAAATACCTTCTGTCACTTTGAAGAACTGCAGCCTAGCAATGTTTTCAATGGTAACCTATGCTCCTATTGCTTTTCTTTATTATTCACCAGTCCATGTAGTGTGGCCTCAGTTTGTCCACTTTCAAGAAGTAGGAAATTTGGAATAAGGTGCTGTTGGCTTGCTGAGTGTAGATCAACTTTCAGTTTCTTTTAGAGGCAGCTTTGCACCATATGACAAGCCCAGGTAGTGAGGTAATAATCCACATAAAGGGGATTTGGTTCACATATCGCAAAATATGTTAAATATTAAATTTTGGGTTTTTAAGCCTTTATTAAATCCATATTTGTGTTGTAGAAATATGCCAAGAACTGTTCTAATGAAGCAGCACCTGGGGGTTAATAAATGATATCATGAATCCATTTTGATTGCCAAGAAAGATTTTAATAAAAGACGCCATGCCCAAGGTTGACTGTTTCATCCGTGAGCAATAATTATTTTGTTTCCATGTTCTTTTATTGGTTGATTTTAAAAAGTTTTCTTATTAGCATCATTTTCTATTCCATATTTCTACATCAATTTGCATAAATAGCTAGCCCTCAGTGTGTCTGTCAATACAAATTTTGAAAGTGTAAGACGTTAATTTTGTTGCTTGAAGAACTTCCATCTTCCACTGCCACCTTTTTGCATTCATCTCATCTCCCTCTCTTCCCCTCAAACATTTAGGGTGAAATGAAGTCTGAAGAGGGGCCAGAATGGAATATACTCCGTGATGACTTCATGATGGGAGCATCTATGAAAGACTGGGACAAAGAGAGTGATGGAGAGAGCAATACTGAACAAGGAGATGGTCTGAAACAAGACAGTGACTGATGAATGAAAGTGAAAGCCATTCAAGATAATGTTTTATCTTCTTTGTTTGGATAAAAAGTCAACATTCTGTGAATGTACAACACTTGGAGGATGTCTCTCCTTTTTTTTAAAGAAAGTAGAGACTCGCACAAGTTTGGGGTGCCTTTTCTCCTCCACTTCAAACTTTTATTTAATACAGCTTCATTAACTATACTGAAATCCTGAAATATTTTTCCAAAACATGTATAATTTTCAACATATTTCCAAAACATTTGTACAGTCAAAATAGTGGCACCTGCCCAATGAAAGATAGATTTTTGCCAAGGTCATTAAAAGTTTATACATTAGTCATGGCAATTGATGTATTAGTGCGCCTGCATTTCTAAATCAGTGTTGCACTTTGAAAAGTTGTTAGCAATTCGCAATAGAAATGGCTTACAATAAATATAGAAATGCCGTCACCTTGTAAATTTATCGGACTCCTATAGAGTCTTTATTACTTTGGCCAGAAAAGGTTTTGTAGATAATAAAGAAAAGTAGCCATTAATGTGATAGTTCTGCTTTTGGAACGTTAGTTTGAATGGAGATAACTACGGAAATACAATTGTAAAAAGAGAGACTTGACTCTACTGATTGGTTTTGTATATATATTTTATTTCCATTACAAGTCTGAAGTTATATATCTTAATAGACTGGTAAGAGAGGAAACAATAGTCATTGCTCTTGTTTTTATTTTGGGGAGAGATGATTCTAGCAATGCTGAATAAAATTGTATTTAGTGTTGCTCCATTTGGAATTCTGGCGCTCTGTTTTTTTCAGTAAGAAACTGAACCTATGAGATGCATCTTTTGGTTTAGTCAACTATAAGGCTAATTCTCTAGATCATTAAAGGGTTTAACAAAAGACCTTCTCAGTGTGTACTGTGAGAGTACAAAACTTTGGAAGATACAACACTAGTGGCTTTGTTTAAACTACAGGAATTTCTCCGAACTGGTTTTCTGGTTGTGAAAAGGCAGAAGTTAACATATGTAGTACTACTTATTATATATAAGCACATTATATACAGTATGTAGAAGGAATAACATTGTGGTTAAGGAGTTTTAAATGCGAAGCTGGGGCTGAATTCTGTTTGTTTCTCTGTTTCAGATTGATTGTCTTATATTGTGTAGTTTCTTTTAACTTTACTATCTCAGTTCCCCATTTACTATATAAAGATAATGCTTTACTGCCTGTTAATTGATATTTAAAATACATAATACTATTCTATCTGATTCTACAGTTTTGTCGTTTATAGACTTCTCTTTGTACTTGGTTATATGTAGGATGCTATTAGGAGTGACTTGCTCTTAAATTTTCACCCTTTCAGTTTCATTGAAATGTGTCCCAGGACAGTGGATTTAGATTTTCAAACTAATGCATTTGTGGATGGGAGGAGAATGAGATTTGTGTGTATTTCAGAATAAAAGCTACAAAATCGTAGAGAGAAACTCATCCTAACAACTGGCAATAGTTGTGTTATCACTAGCCTATTCATCTGGTATATATTGTAGCATAATTCTTTGAGGAGAACTCAAAGCTAACTGCAGAAATGTTTAGATTTTCAAGCTGTTTTGAGTGTTAAACATACTTGATATCTGAGGAGACATTAGTTTGTGGCCTGATATTTATTATCACAAATGAAGGCATACACCCAAAATATCAAGTGGCAAAACCACAGAGTTTGACATATGGTTATCCCAGCTTCTGAAGGTTAGACATCTGTATAACTGTTCAACTACTAGAATTGGCATCTCATTAGTGCAATACAAAAATATACTGTGATGAATTCTGAGTCTATAAAATAACCCAGTAGTCTAATTTGGTATTGCTTTTTTTTTCCTGCAGAATTTAGTTACTTTTTGTGAAAAACTGCATGAGCAGCCTTAAATCTACAGTTTTACAGAGTGAAAAAAATACTGAGGATGGTAACTGGTGACTCTGAAAATACTCTGAAATTTTCTTAGCTCTTCTAGGTTTATGAATTTTCTTTTTGCATTTTTGCAGTAATGTTTTCATTAAAATACTAAACTGCCACTTGTGCTTTTAAGAAAAAATGTGGAATGTATTAATAGTGATTAAAAAAAAAAAAAAACTTGAGCTCCTAGTGCATTTAAATTCCACAGTAGTACTTCAGTATTTTGCCTATAGGTTGAGAGCATTTCTTACCTTTTAAGAAGCAAAATATGCAGACTTTTATATCTAACTTGATGGCCTTACAAATTTAATATTGCACCTTACTCTTCCTTGCCCTTTAGTTCTGCCATATGCAGAGAAACTCTTAGAATAATTTAAATTGATAACTACCTCCAAAAATGAAAAGTTTATCTCAAGAAAAGAGAAATAAACTTTGAATGCTTGGGATGCAAATGGGAGCAGTATATTTTCATTTTAGGCACTTGGCAAAAATTTATTTTTTTGCAAGGTTTGTTTTAATTGACCTGCTAGTGAAAAGAAGAGCTAAACCCTGTTTGGCACAGGAATCTTCGTCTCTTCTCTTGGTTGTAAAATCAGCTGGCCTATCTACCTACTTTTTCAGTAATGTTTTTCCCTTACTACAGGTTAAGAAAAAAAAATAAAAACCCCACCACCTCTTGCTGTTCCTACTTCTTCCCACCTCTCAGAGTTCTTAGTCCGTCTTGCCTTCTCCCATGAATATCACTGCTTAAGAAGAGCTGTGCTGCTGCCCTTCATTCCAGAGAGCATGAATCATCTAAACTTTGTATATTTCTGTACCTATCTATATAAAGCCAATAAGGATGGGGTGGTTCTAGTTTTGTTAGGCTTCTGGCCAACTTCAGAGTATGTAGGATTTCATATTCTATGGACTGCATGCAAGTAACAATTTTTTTTTCTTTTTTTTCCTTTAAATAAGAGAAGGCATAGGGTCAGTTCTTCCTGTATCTGTCATCCTCTGGTCTAGTTTTCTCTTCACGTTAATTGTGCTGACTTTTTCAGTAAAGAAAGCATGAGTTGGCCTATGGGAAAAAAGAACCGTCTTTCCTCTGCTTTTCTTCGGCCTGCTGTTAGGGAAATGTTTTGGGAGCAGTGGTGGAATATCCCTTCTGTGCCTGACTCTATTGCACTGTACAGTGTTCCCTGCTAGAGCAAGGGGGAAGATCTCCCACTTGTCCTGCAGCTTTGAGGGAGGTTCTCTCCGGATTCTGACAGATGAGCAGAACAAAAAGGCCTGGAAGCAGCTGTCTCAGGTCCCCCGCTCTTCCTAATGGTAGTAGGACGCTATTTTTCTTTTCTCTCTCTCTCTTCCCTCTCTCTCTCTCTTTTTTTTTTTTTAAAAAGAGAGAGAGAATTAAATTACTTGGAGGCCATAAAAGTGTGTTGACTATCTGATGCTTCCAGAAGAAGGTGGTCTGTAAAGCTGCATCTGTACAGAGCTGGCTCGGTAGCTGTCTCCAGGGAGGAAGGCAGAAGTCATCTGGCACACAACACTTCGCACAACTTAATGACAAACTCCTCATTCTTATGAAATGAGTCCTGGCATAGTTAACATCCACTCAGAGCAGTCATCAATGTTGCTCACTTCCAGCCCCTGCAAATTGCTCAACAATTTCTTCAGGACTTGCTGAGGTAAGGAGTAAGAGGGCTGAGAGAAGGCTTGAAGTGTTGAAGAATCTTAGTGTTTCATTGAATATATGGGATACTAGTGCTAACTAAGATTAAAYTTAGATGCTGGAGACTGACGTTCTTTGCAAAGTAAGGTGGAAGAGTGTCACTTTCATTTCCTGCTACCTAAAGCAGTGGCTTTAAACTCTTTYAATATGTGAATCTCAAAAGACTTAACCTATGTAGATTATCTAGCAGATACAGGYTTTTCCTTTATCCCCTTTTGCAGGGGGTTATTTTCAAATGAATCTTTTTAATTGCTTTTCTCTTTTCAGGAACATGTTTAAATAAAACTCAAACTGAATAGCTCCAACACCAAAGAAGATGCTTCCGCTTGTCTTCATATACTGCTTCATTCTTTGGAATGATTTTCCTATGCTTAAATCAGTGTGTTTAATCTGTTGGATTTCAAACCCTAAAATGAATTAGGGCATTTTCTTGAAGCCTTCAGATAAGACTTCATGAACACAAGTGGCTCCACAGGCTTTTTGGAAGGTGATTTTTTGGAATACTCATAAAAAACACTATTTCTTCATAGTGCTTCAATCACTTCAATAGTGTGTTCTCTCATGCCAGTAAATAGACTTCTCAAACATTATTTTGCAACACTTTCTTAATGTTTCTTAATTCTCTCYTTTTCAGAATATTTGCTGTTAGTTGTGAACTGCTAACCAGGATCAGAGTTGTACTGAGGCCTGCTGTCACTAATATWTCTTACAGACATTGTGTTCTCAAAAATAGTTAAATCATTAATAGTTCACTATTAAAAAGTGTAACCAGTGTATCTTTTTATTATCAGAAACCTAATACATACTTCAGAAATGGTTAAATATATGACCTACTGGTACGTACTAATCTTTAATGTTCATCTTACAGGCCTGTATGAACGCAAGTAGAAGTTAGCAAAGTCTTGCCTGGCACAATTTTAAGATCTRTTGACTTGTTTGAATATAGGAATACTTACCAAGGTCTCTGCTAGCTATTTGTGAGCCCTTTATAAACTGCATTATGAGTGTAATCTTAGAGATTATGATTCAGGGCCTTTTGGCCTTTAAATGACTTTGTTGCTTTTAACTTCATTCTTTATCCCGTTTACAAAGGACATTCCCTTTCTTGTTTAGAGTAGAAATACATGTATAAGTATTGTTTTATCCAAGCAAAATGGCAATGAAAAGCTTTCTTGGTTGTATGAATGTTTGCTTTTGATTATTATCCTGAATGTGTACTGCGTTGACTTTAAGTTTACATACAATTTATTCAATGGAGATTTTTTTTTTGTTTTTTTGTTTGTTTTTTTTTTTNTTTGTTTTTTTTGTTTTTTTTTTCTCAAGCGATCCATAAGTTGCAAAGTTTCTGGACAACTATATATTAGAAGTGTGTGAAGCGGGGGATAGAAATACAGGTATCAGCAGTTCACAGAAATCACAGAATCAGTAAGGTTGGAAGGGACCTCTAGAGATCATCTAGCCCAACCTGCCACAGATTTCCTGTTGGTGGTTCCACTGGGGCTTGAACCCAGGTCCTTCAGCATGTAAAGCAGATGTGATAACCACTACACTTTGGGCTTCATTCCCAGCTCTGTCACTGGGAAGGCCTCCTAAGAGTATACTTTTTAAGCAGCCTTACATTTAGTGTATCTTAAGTCCAGAGCACAAAACTGGTGTGCACCTATTTTCAGATGGGTGCCTATGGTTGAGCACTGTTACTAGAGGGCTGAATACTTGAGCTTACTGCTTTCCATAACTGAGACTGACATCTCTGCCCATGACCCAGTCACCACCTCACAGTGATTTTTGGAGATAAAGGATGACCAGAATCGTGGTGTCAGCATTTTYAGGCTTGTGCAAATCTGCAGAAGARCTTAAGATTCAAAAATAAAGGATGTCACGTAGCTAAAGGTGTTAGTAACAGTGTGTATACTGATGTTCTTCAGTGCAGTGAAATATTTGACAATACCTGCTCAAATCTTTTGTTAGTTATGTGCTTTTGAAAGAAATACTTGCTAAAAGAAAAAATCGTAACATTCTCAAGTGGATGTCACCGSATAGTAACAGGAAAAGACTATAAAGAATTTTAGAACATTCAGGTCAAGATTTCTAATACCACTGCTTTTCTGGCCATCTGCTGTGTTAATTACTTGTACTCTGTTGCGTAACTGTTGGAACACTTATTTTAGTTTTGATGTCAATATGGAAAAATAAAGTAGAAGTGAAATATATTTGATGCAAAGAATATAGCCCAAGACAGAAGGGAAGTGAATTACCTGTGTCTTTTTCTGTAATGTCAGTATTACTCACACCAGAGACAGGCCTTTGCCTTTGGTTCTCACACACTTTAGTGATTGTTGAAGCAATGCTAGACTGTCTGATTTGATATACATGGCAGATTGCWTTCTTTTTTTGCATTGTGGAACTAAATTTTAGGTTTTCTGTACAGAGGGTGATTTGTATGCCTTCTCTACTTGCTGCTATTTTAAGATAGTAGTAAATGGTCAGAGGGATACCACCATTACTASAGGGTATTAATTAAGATGACCTGCCAAACTACCAAAAATGTGTGTGCAAGTAACATGTAATTGATTCCCTCTTTATGCACTGTGCTGTCAATATGCAGACGTCTTGCTGGTGACCTGTGGATTGGGCCTGCAAAGGTCAGAGGTATGAAACCTGTTTGAACCAGCGGTAAGTCAAGATTAATATGCATGATGAACAAAACACAATGAGGAGTGTCCATGGAAATCACTCATGAATATGGCTTTATGTAGCAAATATRATATTTAATGATATTTCTACCTGAGTATGTTTCTGTGCTGCCTTGCACAAATCATTGAATTTCTTGTTAAGCTTGTTAAGCATTATGTTTATCCATAGCAATTGAGAACTTAGTGCTCTAAACTTAGTTTAAATTTGAAGTGGAAAAAACTCAGTTTAATGCTTTACTCTCTTAATATTTCTTTCCACTACTGGTGGGAAGGCAACTGACTGCTTGATAGAAGATATTCGAATGATGGGCCTGTGGACTCYGGTCCTTTGTCAGCCAATGTGTATGCCACCTTCTTAAGCTCTGACTGCTCTGTTAATGAGGTGGATGTTCAAATAATACTTAAATATTTGTAAGAGTAGTCATTTAAGCTCTCAGCTTATATACCTGAAGGAGAAATTTGGCAGCTAATGTCCCTTGGACAGATCGTGCTCCCATATTTAATGAAGAGAACTCTCCCGTTCTTGAAGTCTACTGTTAAATCTTTTCCTAGTAACTTTCTCTTTTTTTTTCCCTAGAAAATAGAGGCCTCTTAAATTTGTGAAATAAACTGCAATTCTTTTGATCTTCCTTAATGCTTTTAAAGACTTTGTCCTTAAACTGCACCTGTTTTGGAGGTTAGAGGAGGTATTCTCGGGTTCTTCTCATTCTTCAGAATGTTTCACTGAGCACATTCCTAATTCATACCATCCACATGGGGTGATTGCGTTCTGTTAAAGAGCTATAGCTTTTAAAAAYGAGTGTTGCACAAACTCTTCCTCATGAGCTTTATGGAAGGAAGAGACACCATTTTAAGCCCCTGGTTTGGGCCTGCCAGATGCGTAGGTAGAGCTGTTTCTGTTCTTCCCAGATGTAGCCCAGACCTGAACAGGTGCTTGTGGCTGACATGAATAAGAAAAGCACAGAACATCTGTTTCTGGGTACAGGGCTTTTAGAAGCCCTTCTGCTGAGAAAGCTGAGCAGTTATATAGATCTCATGACCTGCTGGGTCAACAGGGCCTCAGATTTGAAAGTTGCAGATCACATTCTTTGCCTACTGAGATATCATAATATACTGCAGAGCAAAGTTAAAAAGGACATGACATATGATGCTGAATGGAAAATAAAACTTTCACTGTTGTAATATTTCATTATGAAAGTAACATTGTCAGTAGTTTCTGCTCCTTAATCTTTCCTTTGCTGTATGCTAATGGTGGCATCAAAGAGGATATAGGGGTATGCAGTAGGCCAGAAAGTGGGACAGCTGGGAATTTGTCCCTGTCCATGAGTGGTCTTTGCAATTTTAATTTGCCCTAGGTCTGACTTAATTTGAAGTGCAGTGGAATTCTCTTTGTAGCCTTAGTAGTCAGGGATTGGGTTTTATGAATAAACTGAAATCTGAATGAATAGGAGATTACTGTTTTTGAATGTTTCACTGCTCTGACATCAGTGCATCTTCCTTTGCCTTTGCACATCTTCAAAATATGCTCAAAGAAAGGACTCTCTCCTCAAGGACTGATACTAGATCTAGTATCAGTGGAAGGCTGAAGGAAGGCTGTGTGAAATGGTGGTGCAGGCCCTACAGTCTTTTCTAAGTAAAGGGTTGCACTAATGTGGATAGAAGATAATAGAAGAAAACTATTAATCAGGAAGGACTGAGAGGTTCAGGTTATACTATTGCCGGATCACAAGCTTGAGTCGAACAGAAAATGGAAGTGGCTGCCTCACAGTGATGCTTGATCTCAGACTGGTTTGTAAGGCTGCATTGTACTAAAAACCAGGAGAGCTGATGTCTTTAATGGCAATCTCAGCTAAGAGACCATAGACTGAGAAGATACTGAATGCCTCAGCTGTTCCTTTTAGGTGGCCTGCTCTAGATTAGGCTCTAAAATCATTTCACAGTTGCTGTATAAACAAATAAGTCATTTCAACCTGAGGCAAACTGTGGCTAATGGGCCTGAAAATGTACATAAGAAGAGCAAGACTAGCAGCAGTAGGCTTAGATTTACTTTGTGGTTATCTGCACTCTGCTGGCAATCTATATGAGAATATATGAATATAAAACCTCTGCATTATCACAGAATCAAAGAGTACGCGATTCTAACTGCAGAATTTAAATCTTTTTATATTGCTAAATTCCTATTGCACTGAGCAGTATTTTAACTGCACTGACAAAATAAGCGTGCCCATTCTTCCAGCGTCATGAAGGAGAAAAGTCTATATTTTATGCTCAGTTAGCAATTAACCTTTGTATGCAACGACTTTCAGAATAATATAAAATATGTGAGCTTTATGAGAAGTTCTGCTGCATGGWAGTGAATCCCAGTTGAAGTGGAGCTTTCTGTTCTATCTATAGATTTAGTCACCATGTTTAGACTGTCTTACTGGAAGGGTATCATGCCATCAGCAATGCAAGAATATAGCTTCCATTGATTTCAGCAGCCAGACATAGAAAGGAGGTCTAAAAATGTGCAAGGATGGGAGGAGAAGGGAGAGAGGAAATTGAAAGACCTTCTCCAGAACTGGTTTTGTGAATGCAGCACAAAACTTTAATATTGCATGTAGAGGGTTTTTTTTYCCCCGTGAGGTAATATAAAACAATACGTTGCATTTTCTAAACTCCCTAGGATTATCTTGAACATGTGTTGCTTAAAAAACATAAGGAAARGTATTTCTGAAACAACTTTAGCTTATTAATTTTTTTCTCTTCTGTGTAAGCTGCACCAGCAAGTTGTGAAGAAACCAGGACGCCAGTTCCAGGGCTGTGTTTTTTGTTTGTTCATTTGTTTTGCAGGGCAGAATATAGCTTAAAATATTACATTACTGCTGGCCCGTTCTGGAAGTTGCTGCTGTTTAATTTTGCTCGATATGTAATCTTCTTAAAGAAACCAGCAGAAGTGTCATCTAGAAGCATATTCTAATTGGAGTTAAATATTTTTTATTTGCTGATTGAGTGCCTGTAGATGTTCTGTTAGAAATACAATATTCTAGGTATCATTTGTATGATGCTTAGTGAGGCATAACTCAAATCATCACTGAGCAGTTCAAAAATAGCATGTAACAGCCGTGTACTGAGAAAGAGACRAAGGTTATGAGTTCAAACAGTGAGATTAAAGGGTTGACTTTTATTCTACTGTCTTTACTTTGTCATTCTTGCTAAAAGTAGATGTCGAGTCCCTATGGTATATACACTGGTACACTTACATTTTTCCATTTTTGAAATTTTTAGTTAGTGTATCTGATCATTTTCCTCTGTTGATATTTACAGCAAATGTCTTATTGACTTCAGTGGGAACAGGATTTCCTGTGGTGATTAAAACCACAGGTGCTAGGATTAAGAAATGCCTTTTTGGGGTTTTGGTGGTACGTACACTAAGACTGGAATGATACAGAGAAGATTGGCATGGCCACTGCAGAAGGATGACATGCACAGGAGAGGATCAAACTCGGAGGTGTAACCATGGGAGGAACTTCTGACATTCACAAAATTGTTGTCAAGACTGACTTCCATTGTGACTGATTTAAAGATGGGCACTGGCTTTTGGAGCAAAAGAAAACCTCCTTTGGATGCAGCAGAGAGGTGTGCGTACTTGATAGAAAGCAAATGTCTGCTCTTAGGATAAAAAGTTTATAGACTGTTGAGCTCTTTGTTGATTCCTTAGAACTCGTCATATCCCTCATCATTCTTCGGAGAGAGCRGATGAGTTTACTGCAGGGAAGCTATTTTCGGGATTGTCAAACCCCTGCCATGCAATATGTGGATAATAACACCAGAACTGGAATACAGAGTAATGGTCAYGCTCCTTTCTGTTCGCAGAATTTCTCCTGTCTCTCAGGGTCTTTGGGGAGGAATTACTCTAAGGGATCTCAGCACTTCCTGAACTTTCCCTTTTCCACCAAGATTTTGTCTTTCTGCCTTGAGGTGTCTCAGTATCAGGTTCTTTTTAAAGTTCTTATTTTGTCAATTCCCTTCTGGATGTCCCCTTACCTTTATTTTATTAAGGTAGAATTTTAAACACATGTACTCTACACTGCTGTGTGATACTATTGCTTCCTGTCATACTGTGTTCTCGCTTCATGGTGGAGGTGGTAGCATTCCCTAGGACAACAGAAGTGATTGTGATTCCTGTGTGGGATTTTTTGTTTAGTTTTTCTGTTTTTCTTTCTTTCTTTCTTTCTTTCTTTCTTTTTTTTTTGATCGCCTCTTACTGACTGTTCTCTTGTGACTGTTTCTGTGAAGTTACTGAATCTGTTGGCATGAATGAGGTCTACAAAAAGTGGTACAAAAAGAAGCAGAAACATGCCTTTGATTTGTGAAGTTGGCAAGTAGTTACATATGAATGTGTGTATATATGAATAGCAGTCTTGCATATTAAACAGCACGCAATAAAAAGTAGCCATTATCTCCTGGAACATGTGTGTTGCAGGAGTGGGTTGTGGTTATTTGAAATGCAATCCTAGTGGCAGTGGGATTGCTTGCGTTAGTAAGGTCGGCAGGATTTGCTCTCAAATTCATATTGGCATTARTGTGCACACTAATGAAATGTACGGCATCAAGTATGGACTTCTACTTAACTAAAGATAATAAACAGTAAAATCTAGGAGTTTGTTATTGTATATAYTGCAATTTTCCATTATTTGTCATCTCCTCTTTGCCTCACCTTTATTAGGTGCCACCTCGGCTCTACAGATTGAACCTTCATATATGTACTTGTATAAAAAGGAGAATTCAAAAGCGTTTTGACTAGCACCCTACATCAGAATAACTGAGGTTCTACATGACCACAGTAACTGCTGCAGACTTCTGTGCGTGCCACAAAGAATTAATTGTGCAATCATCCTACACTCGTCATCAATGTGCGAGTTTACGAAAGTCACCTCCTAACTTTTTAAAAGTTATTTCTCTTCCAACAGTGTTCTTTGGTTTATGAAATGTGGCTAGCCACCTTACTTAATGACCTGGTCGTCAGCAGTTTTAGAAAGATTATTGCCTTTGTATTTCACACAGCACATTTGCGTATAACCAAAACAATCTAAAAAGAAACCACAAATTGTAAAATCTTGACCACATAATTTTTAAGTTAATAGGAAACATGAAACCTTTAAGTTTAGCGAAGTAAGTTTCCAGGTGTCCCTGTTTTTGTAATAAACAGTTACTGTTTATTAAAAAAGAAATCAATATATAAAAAGACAGTATTGTATTGAATTAAAAGCTCAAGAACAGGTAAGTTCTGTTCTTTCAGTGTATGTATGTATGCTAAGGACCAATTCCTTTTTTTTCTTTTTTTTTTTTTTTAATGTCACAAAAATTTCACTGATGGTTCTGCAGGATGAATCCATTTCATGAAGGCAGAGAGCAGGTAAAAGTAAGCTTAGYTGAACTTTAGTGCCTGACACTCCCAACAGCTTTTGAAGCTAACAGGTAAATTAATGCAAACTCTTTCAAAATAAATAAAAATCCCTTTCAGGATAAAATATGAAGCCATAATGATGATTATTTTGACAGTTAGATATATGAATACTGAAAATTAAAAGTATGTAGAAATTAAATTACCTGTGCAGAAGGGCATTGACCCAGCTTTGAACAATGCATATAACTTGGCAGTGTAACTTTTGATCATTTTTGATTACCCCTTCAGTGTCTTGCTCACTTTATCAAGGCAAAAATGTCACCCATTTGGAGTGCAGTTTGCCGTGCTTTTATAGCTAAAGCAAAATATGTGCGGGGGAGAGATTTTTGGAAATAAGATCAGGCATATCTTGATGTATATCATGATGTATATGTTCCAGATATTTTCCATTTGCAAAATGGAAAGTTGGTGTTTATGAATGCTGATGTGTATTTTAATGATTTGGCTAGTATGTAGGTGTCCTTTCCTGGGGCGAATCAGAGCAGYGCAAGCATGTGTGATAGGCCTTCTGCAGCTGTTGGGGATTTAGCTCAAGTGGCTGGGGTCTGGGCTTTCCTAACAGAAAAGCCTAAGCCYGTCTCTGCTGCTCCTGGGAAGTTCTGCACGGCAAAAACATCACCATGGTGAGGCCAGAAAGTTTGGGGGAATCCAGCTCTGTTAGAGCGGCGAGGCAAAGCTGAGCTCTGAACCCCCGTAAGGCTGACGCCCCTTGTCAAACTCGGGCAGTCGGGCTGGAGGCAAACTTGCCATCCTGAACGAGAACAAAAACAACATTTTTCTAGGCAGTCAGAAAAATTCTGAGAAAACATTGCCAAATCWGAAAGTCTCAGAAACTTTCAAAATCTAGTCTAACTGGTTTCCTGTCAGCCCGGCTGGATCTCTGGCAGCTTACATGGTGGGTTCCTGTGGAGCTCTGACTTCCAGCATCTGCTGCGGCGTGTGCCGCCCAGCCTGCTGCGTGCTCTGGTGTGTAAGACATCAGGATTTTGGTAGTCTGTATTAGGGGTTGCCTTAATTTGGGCACCAACGAGGCTCTAGGATTTCTTTCTGTGAAGGAAGTTTCTTGGTTTGTGAAAAATCAAGCTGTAAAGTTTGGTTTTCCTTCCAAACTGGAATAAAAATACACTTTGAAAGAATCAAAACACTTGCTATCTGGCAGTCCTAAATCTGTACAGCTCTTCTGAGAGATGATGGAAAGCTTGCTGTCGTCCACGTGCTAGGGCCCTTGCAGAAGGAGGGTATGCTGTTCTGTCCCCTTTGCTGCTCTGAAGCTCCCAAGGCAAGTGATGGGCACTACATTAACAACAGCCAGGTCTTTCAGGGCCATGGACTGAGCATAAGGTATTCCTTCATAGCTTCAGCTCTAGCTGTTGGAGGAAATAATTTAATAACTCTTTTCTTCAGAAGTATTTGTGGCTGAGGTACCTTATGTTGCAGAGCTAGTTCCTCAGCTGGTTAGTGAAGTTGGTGGAGCTGTGAGATATAAGGGCTTGAGGTATTGCCCCCTCAGTTTGGTACAGGTGTGTTACAGAATTCAAACCAGCTGAGTCTACACATTGAGTTTTCTCATTTATTTGAGTGATTTTTTGGAAACATTGCCATTCCTGTCACTGCAGCTGTGTTTTTGAGGTCAATAGGAGAAGGACATTGACACACTTGGCAGTTAAAGGTGATGTTGTGGTACAGACATTTAATCTGGTCTTGTAGGAATTCCTAGATTTAAATGGAAAGCAGCACTAACTCTTGCATTCAGGGGGATTTATTCTCAGTTGTGTCTGCAGTGCCATACATATCCACATATTTTTAAAGACTGAGGATTAAGTTTGCCTTCAAAATTTTTACGTACCTATAAATGTGTATTTTCTTTACTCCTACATCTCTCGAAGTCTCTTCTTTGCTTGTTTTCCCAGCAACACTAGGGATTCCCCTGTAGTGGAGCCCTGCCAATGCAGAAAAAGTGGTTCAGTGCAGGCTATGTGCCTTTATCTTCCTCAGCTCAAAGCCATAACTGCTCTGAAGAAGTTGTTTTCCTTGAAGATATACTGAGAAGGAAAATCTTGCTTTGAATTTTGGGGCTACCATTCTGGAAGTTCAGAAAAGTTTCTAGTGTTGCACAGAAGGAAGATGGTCCCTAAGCAGCAATAAACAGAGAAACTCTTTGGACTTTGGTGGTGTTTTGTTGATTTATGTCTTACATGACTGTCGCTGTGCTTTCAGAGAGATCTGAGTCATCCTAGCTCACTTCCTTTACTTGTGTTTATGGATAATGCCATGGGGAGCGGCCCAGCTTGTGGTCCTGAATGTCTGTGTCCCTTAGAACACTTTTTTTTTTTTTTTTTTGCATGTCCCATGAACATGTTCCTTAGGAAAAAAGAAGAGGTTCTTCAGAAATAGCCTTGCCACTGCAAGGAACACGTGCTTCAAAACTCCTCCTGTGTCTTAACCTATCAACCAAAAAAAGTGACAACTTAATTCTGAAGGGAATTTAGGGATAAAGTTGGTGAGGGTAAGGAAAAAGGCTACTTGATCATTTTATGAAGTTAATGTTGATGTACAGGGGTAATAAATGGCTTGTGAAAGAAAAGCTTTCTGGCATGAAGTTGAAGGATGTCTAGTAGACTGTAGAATAATTTCTCTAGGGAAGAGGTGGGAGGCTGTCCTACTGAGGTCAAAGTATGAGACATTACCACCGTACATGCACTAGATAAGCAACTGTTTGAGCCTGCGGTGTTTCCTGTGGCCAAAAGAGGTAGCGGAAAAATTGACTTACAGACTCAGACCAAGAACCTGGGTCGAGAATTTCTGTCAAGTGCAGATGAGGATGTATTTGCACACTTCTGGCAGGAGAGGAGAGCTCTGAGCAGGAGCAAATCATCATCTCTCCTTCTCTCCCTGCTCCGCGAATAGCTCTGATTACCACGTAGCCTGACAGAGGGGAGTTACGAGAATTGCCCAAAACACACTTGGAAGTGAAATCTAAGAGTGAGGCACTGGGCAGAGCAACGACTGAACGACTCCTGCTGATGATGCAAGGGGCAGAGTTATGCAGGATAATCCGTCTTCTCTGCCCCTGCAAACTTTAACAGAAGCACATCCAAGTGGTTTTTCGTGAGGCACATAAGCACAGCGGTTAATTCTTCCTCTAAAGCAAGGGTGGCATTTGGCCCAATTACTTTAATAATAGGTGCAAGGAACATTAAAGAGAAAGAAAGAAAAGGAAAAAAAGCCAGCTGGCAGGAGCTGCTTTCTCTTTCCAGCCCCGCGGTCCCTCCCCTCCCTTCTCCTCTCCCCCCCGGGGCTGAGGCACCTTGAAAGGCAGCGGGGCGGGCAGCCCGGCTCCGGCGAGTCCCTCGCCTCTTGCACGGAGGCGAATAAATAGCCGGGCCGCGGGCGCAGCCGGAGGAGCCCTCTGCTCCATGCAGCCCCACCACGTCACTTTGCGGAGAGGCGAGCACGTGGGGCGGGGAGACCTTATAAATCTCCCTCTCCCTGCGCGGCCGTGATGTTATCTGCTGGCACCGGTCCCCTC
>NW_028185339.1:1794424-1836414 GCF_003343005.1 Rhea americana | reverse complement strand
TTTTTTTTTTTTTCCTCCCCGTTTTGGCTGTCCCGCTCTCTCCACCCTCGATTTTTAGCTAGTTGTAGCAACTTGCTTCTTTTTTATTATTGTTGATATTTTTGTCACTGACGGCTCCCGGGCTTTTTTCGATTGCAAGTCGTCCTTGCAGTCCAGTTTTTAACTGCATTTTGTCTGTAATCTTCCCTTTGTTTGCACACATCCCCCTTTTTATTTTTTTTTAATTTTGTTGTTGTTGTTGTGCGTTGTTAAAGTCACTCTTTTTTGGGGGCGCTGTATTTAAACACTTAAAATGCACTGCTATCTCCTGAGCGTGTTTCTCACCCTGGATCTGGCCACCGTGGCTTTCAGCCTGTCTACCTGCAGCACCCTCGACATGGATCAGTTTATGCGCAAGAGGATCGAGGCGATCCGGGGGCAGATCTTGAGCAAACTGAAGCTCACCAGCCCCCCGGACGAGTACCCCGAGCCCGAGGAGGTGCCCCCGGAGGTCATCTCCATCTACAACAGCACCAGGGACCTGCTGCAAGAGAAAGCCAACCACAGAGCCGCCACTTGCGAAAGGGAGAGGAGCGACGAGGAGTATTATGCCAAAGAAGTTTACAAAATAGACATGCAGCCTTTTTACCCCGAAAGTAAGTCCTCTGTGTTTGTGCGTGTGCGTGTAATTTTGCCCCGAGGCTTGGCGGTGCCCGGCACCTTGAAATACCAGCCCCATGTATCATAATCCTCCTTATTTGCTTATTTTGCTCTCATCTCAGCTGGTTGCTCATAGGGTTTCTTTTGGCGGGGGTGTACGTGTGTGTGTGKGGGGGGAAGTTTAGCTGTCGTCAGACTTCTGAGGTTTCAGGTCACCCTTGAAAGTCCCTTTCTGGGGTCCCTAATGGTGCCTCTGCTTTCCACCACCACCACGTACCTGAGCTTCCCCCTCCGGGGATCCCAGTCCTTCCCCACCTCCGGGCTCGGCTCCCCGGCTCCCCTGCGGCCCCATGTGCAATCTCCTAAAATATCTTTCCACTGCTGTTGTTTCCCTTGGAGTGTCTGGATCGGGCAGGTTTCCATCTCTCCATAACTGAAAAGAAAAGGAGGACTTAAAAGTCACCGGCTTCGCTTTGCTTCTCTTCTCTCTGCGCCCCTCCAGAACATCGTCCTGCAAACCGCTATTCGGATTGGTACTCAGAGAGGACAGAGGCGCAGACTGCCTGCCTCCCTCCTTTTTTAGCTAGCCACCCATTTCAGTTCACGGGTGCTCTCACTTCAGGTACAGAAAAACTTTTGCCTTCTGGTTAGTCTCGATTCCTGGAACCTGTCTCAGCCCGCCTGCTTTTTGCTGTTTTTAATGACCTTCTGATGATCCGTACCACATTTTGCACAATAAAAGGCTACAAACGCCCTGTGCTGACCAAATCCACTTAGGATGATTAATAATCATAACAGCATGCCTTTTTGTTTTGGTAGCAAAGTTTCAGTGCATAGAAAGAAAGAAAAAGCGTAGCACTCCCTTAAAAGAATCTAGATCATCATCATACCGAGGAAAGTGAAATACCAGAAGTAAAAAATAACTGAACCGCTAGCGTATCCAAATTCTAGTCCCGACTTTTCGTTTCGCTCGCTCCTCTCCCTCCCCGCCACTTGATGCCCTATATCCTTGCTGTCTGCTTCTGAAAAGCATGTACCTCCTGTTTAAATAGATAATGCAGCCATCTTGGTAACTTCATCCGAGAGTTTCTAATTGCGTTTTCTCTTTATTTATTTTTAGTTTAGCAAGTTGTAGCTTTGGGGCTTGCTCGGTCTTGCATGCGATAGTCCTAGGATGCCAGCCAAAGTATCTGAACCCCACACTCTGCAGCTGCCTTCCTTTCTTCTTTTATTGTTAAATGACAGCATCAGGTACAGGACACCCTGGCAGTCAGAGCCATTTTATTATTGTAATTATGGCACCGTCCATAATAGCCACGGTAAATATACTCCACCCTTCTTACCCTCGGGGAAGAAATACTTTTTGCAAAAAGTGTGTATTGGAGCCAAGTGGGTATGAGCAAAGAGGCTCAGTGTAACTTRTAGCAATAGCATTGAGAGGGAACATAGAAATCGCGTCAGGTTTTCATTGCAGCCGTCGGTAGTATTTTGCTGGTGCGTCTGGTGAAAGTCAGCACTTTGGAGACCTAGCGGCTCATGCCCTGAACAGGGTAGCGAGCACCTATGCACAAAGGTGGTAAAGGCAAATCGGCACGCAGAGGTGACCCTGTAACAGGCAAAAACGCGTCAGTCCTGACCACACACCTATCCCTTTTCCGCGCGTGAACAAACTACGAAGAACCGGTAGTCCAAAACGCAGCCGCATACTTTCCAGAAAGTTAAAATATCTGTGGTGTGCGACTTGGATAGTGTTGACAAAAGAGGATCTATTTTTAAAATGTTGACGGAGGCCAGATCTGCGAAAGTATCGATAGAGGTTTTGGAAGAGCAAAGTAGATTGCAGGTATCTACCAACAGAGTGCATCACAAGTTTGGGATCAGAAGGCCATTTAGCAGCAAATCCAGTACTACTGTGCAAGTGCTGTCGCTAACATCATAGTAAGTAGGTTAACTGTTTTTCCACTGCTCTCTAGTTATACTGGATGGAGCGAACCTTTCCAAAAAAGACAGAAGGGAAGAAATCACTCCACCATATTTTAAAGGAAGAAATTGAAAGTGCAGCCTTGGCGGCCACAGCCACTTTATCCTAAACTTCTCAGCGTGATTTTTTTTTTAACTCTGCAGTTTCTGCTGCRTTTGAGAGAGGCAGGAGGGAGAGGGGTTCAGTGTGAGCGCACCGAAGGTCAAAGGCTCCTGAGAGGAAGGCATGGGAAAGATCAGTGGTTCAGTTTCTACCRCAAGTTGCTAACGCTCAGTAACTGACTACAGCCCAAGTATTACAAATATGTTCTAATTATACTCATAGTCAGCAATATATCACTACAGATTGCTGATAGGTCTTTGTGGGGCATTTTATAAAGTTCAGACTAAATATTTTTAGCAATGAGGAGATTTAAAAGGAAAACTATAAGAGATATTGTATATGCCCTAAGGCATATTTTGTCTTAAATATTATCCTTGGCCAACTGTACTATATAAATACAGTAAATATGAATAGGACTGGCAAGATGCCAATCTCCTGGGATGAATTTTAGTCAAGAAGGTATTTATGGGATATAAATAATACTGTGTCAACATTTAAAGAAGGGATCTGATTAGTTTTGAATTTATTCATATTAATCTTTTCACATGCTGTTAGTTTAAGGCTCAAAGTGAAGTTATGCTAAGGTTTACTGATAGTTTGCACTGAGGAAGTAAGGGGGCATCTGGCATCTGGCTTGACAGTCCACTTGAGGTTAAAGACACATCTAGTCAGAATATATGTGGAAATTCAGCAATTTCTGATGGACCCAAGAACAACACATGTGAGAAGTAGTGGTGGTGTAGCCAAAAAAAAATGCTACAAAGATATTTTGAAAAATCAGAAGGTGTTTGTTCATGAAGCATGYCTACATGTGTTGTGCTTGCAACGGCATGGATTAGATATTGGAAGTTTAAATCTCTTCTTCAGCTCAGCTGGCAGTCAGAAATTGAGTTGTTTTACAGAGCTGTTCAAAGAGGGAGTTGGAATATGGAACCTGAATGCAACAGTAGACAGGGTTCTTGAACACTGTGCACTGAGCAGCAGTTATCTGCCTAGATGCTTAATACTGATTTCTGTGAAAACTGAATCACATTAAAATATTATTATTCTTTAATTCTTCATTGATTACATGGGGTTTGACAGTTAAGCTAATTATTGATTTAAGGCYGAGTGGTAGCTGTTGCACTGATAACATACAGAAATTTAATTCCAGCACAGTTGTGGATTGCAAATTGTAATACTAATGCATACCTGAGACGCTCAAGAAGAACAGACAGGCAGYACATGTTTGCAGGGCTGAAGGCGTAACTCTGTAATCTTCATTCATGGCAGTTTGTATTGCAGTCAGTGAGTCGATCAGTACTGATGGCTTAAGGCTTATGCAAGCAAATGACTGTTTTGAGATTTCTACGTGGTTGGAGTCTGTAAATACACAACAGCCTAAGAAATCACAGTTCTTTTGGGTTTGGTCCTGTTTTTACCTGGATTTTAAACTAATTTAGTACAAAGTAGCCTCTACAAGTTCCAGCTTGAGCTCAGAGGTAGGATTTATCTTTTCATGAAGAAATAAGCCAGGAATATTACTTTACATAGACTGTCATTCTGCTGAATATTTGCCTAATGAAAGACAACATTATAAACTGGCTGCGCACAATGACATGCTTCTACTTTGTCAACAAGGACTTGATTTACCAGCATTTATATGCATGTGGGCTCCCTGTCTTCAGGGCACTAGAATTACTGGTACAGAAGTGGCTGTGCTCTGCGTCTCCCTGTGCTGACTGCATCATTACCAAAATGTTAACAGCTACTGCTGTGCRGCTCACGTGTGTTTGCATTTAGCAGAAACACAGAACTTAATCTTTCAGGATTTCCTATGTTGTTAATGATATGGAAACAGTCTCCGGAGGAATACCTGATTTTAAAGCCTTCTAGCTCTGCTGACCCTATGGCCTGCTGGCACTGCCGGGACCACCTCTTGCAGGAGGCCTAACCCACGTTCGCCAGCCTTGCTCTCTTTTGCTAAGAGGACCTGAAGGCTTCCCTGAGGAGAGACGTGGAAGGGACAGCTCTCTGCTGCTTCTGCATGAATGGCATTCAGGATAATCTTCTTCTGTGATAATGATAACACAGGAAACTGCAAGTGACTTTAAAAAGGGACAGGGTAATTTTCTGGACAGTAGTAGTTACCTACTAAGTGACGATAAAATAGTATGTTCTAGTGCGCTAGTTGAACGCTACTGAAATCAGAGAGTGCTCTTCTTCCACTCGTGCTGTTGTCAAACAGATGGTAAGGTGTGTTATATGTGTTTTCTGACTTCCTTCTGAATCATCAGTTATTTGCTGCAGCCATATGTAGGGCACYGAGCTTGGAGATGGATCAAGAATCTGATCCGGTGTGGTGAATTCAGTGTCACTGCATTTGTTTTAGAGCAGGAAGCGTCTGGGAAAGAAAAAGACCCGTGTCGCCCTTTAACTCTGAAAGATGGGAAGACCTGCAAGACAGAAATGTGGGATGAATTCCRAAGCCCTTTCCCTAGCCCTTCTTGAGCTTCTCTCTGATGTCTCTTTTAGAGACACTTTCACTCTGTAATTTGGTGAATGAGAGGGTTAAGATAGGTAGCGCTGCCCTGCCGCTCCCCAGCCTCCAGCTCCTTGCCGGTGTGAATGTTTTGCGGTCCYGGAGACCTATTTGGAAAGGTTTTCTTGTCTGCTGCTGCTCTGCACAGCCCTCACATGCAGTGGAGGGAGCTTGTTGCTGAAGGCCCACTGGGGATGCCCAGCACTCAGTGAAGTGAGTAGGTGATGGTACAAAGAAAACAGTATCATCTTAATCTTCATTAGTTGCTGATTTTAGTCTATCTCATCCTTGGTGCCCTGTGTAAGAACGGTAGTGGTCTTCTAGGGTTGCGTTATGTTGAGGTCMCTACCTTGAGTGTATTTCTGTCAGTCTCAGATTCTTGCTTGCGTGAGAGCTGAGTGAAAAGATGAGTGAGGATCCCTGGCTGTCTTCCTCCGAGAGCTTCTTGAGCAAAGTGCTGAAACCTGTGCAGGGCTTCTCGCACATGGGTGAACTCATTACCATGGGTCCATATGTGTATGCCTAATTAGCTTCCTGAACACCGGCCATTTGCAGAGAAGAACAGAACCAGACAGTTCAGATCCCTCTACTGCTTTGAGATCTGTCGTTTGGGTGTCAGAGCCCAGTGAAAAGGAAATACTTCAGAAGCTTTATTACAAAAGAAAAAAGGACTCTAGTATTCCTGTGGTCCTAAAAAGGCCTTATCGTGTTGGGCAGCTGGCTGCTTTGGCCTCTGCAGTGTCTGTGCTAGGCTCTTTCCGTGTTACAGATTAAGAGGAGACTCCCAATGTATTTTGACAAAACAAGTCATTAGTGAAGATACACAAATGTTTTCATTCCTATTGTGAAACCATATGCTGTACATTTTCAAGCAGGCAGTTTTTAGTTTGAGAATGATAYGCTCCCCAGGTATTATTTAATTTAATACTGTGTTATGGATGTTTCAGCTGATTTGTTTAGACTAAGAAGTTTGCTTTGGTCATTTGTTTAGGGGAGGTTTGCATCCTGCCTTCAACCACAAGCTGTTGTTTGTTTCTTTTTAAATCTCTGATATCCACTAGTAGGTGCCTAACTGCAACATTGCTATCAGTTGGCTTCCTGCAGTAGTCGATCTAAAGCAGCTATGTTTCTTCTTAATACAGCTCCCCCATGCTTGTCTTTACTGTCCGTACTACTCTTTAACGACTGCAGCTGGGCACTCAGCTGTACAAGAAATAGAACTGAAAGGTGTAGAGAAGAAACACAAAAATTCAGCTGTGAGAAGAAAACAAGAAGTTGGAAAAACTTAGTGTGAAGAGTTGTGTTTTATCTCCTTCCAGTTTGACTGCTTGGTTTTGAATTTAAGAATGATTCATAAGTCTATTCACTATTTTGGTTCTCTTAGCTTGAGTGGCACAGGATTGGACCTGACAAACTGAAGTGCTAAATCTGGCCTCACCTGTCTGGTGAGCAGGTTTTTACGTGTTTTGGGGGCTCTGCTTGGTCCAAAGTGCAGCAATTGTCTCCTCRTGTAGCACAGTGGCCTCTAAAACTACTGGATTTTCAGCAGGGAAACTGTATAGCAGTTCATACGTGGAGGAAATCGGATGAGGAGGAACTTGGGCAGCAGTGCAGAGAGACTGCTTATTCACTGCAAAATGCCAGGCTCTACAGAAATATATCTAGTGTTACTGTAAGAGTTTACTGCCATACRTTTGATTTCCAGGAGATGCTGAACCGTGCAGCAGTTTTATGGTTGAGAGTTTGGAGGGGATCTTTAGAGCATTTCTCCTGTGGTTCAGGTTGTGATTTGRAAGACAAGCGAGAGTTGATTTTTAGCTGCATGTATGCTCATTAACATAGTCAGGATCTTCACTACAGCTAAGCTTTTTTGCCACTGAAGTCCCCTTAGGGCAGCAGCCTCTTCTTGCTGATGTATAGGGCCTGATGTCGAGTGGCTAAGATTCTGGCATACAGTGGCTGTACAAACCTTTAAATAATAAGTTAACCTCAGGTAATTATACATAATTATATATATATATAAATAATAAGCTGACCTCATAGCTGACCTTGCTTTGAATAGGAGGTGGGACGATATGGCCATTCTGACCTGAATTAACCTGTGGTCCTCATAATAATACATTTTAATGTAAGAAAAATGACTCATTATATTTCATTTTCCATGTGGTGGTTTTGATTCAATATCACTGACATTGCAAAGATAAGTTGATTTCTGTGAATCTAGATTTATTTCTCAAAGTTATATTTTTCTTGCATTGTAAAGATCCTGCCCCTTCTTTCCTCCATTTTTCTTTTACTTGTGTAAATATTTTTTTTTAATAAATATGGCAAGTTGAGTGAAAACATTGACTACTGTATTATGCTTCAGCAAAAGCTGAGCATCATTTTAGGTAAATGGAACGGGGGAAAGGAAAATGTTGTGTCACTGCCCTTTGACTTTGTTTGTTTGCTCCTTCCCACTATATCTAACCCACACTGCACTGACAAATGCCACATCTGTCTTGACAGCTGAGTTCACAAATAACCATTGATTCATAACTTGGAGTTGCTCTAAGAATGTTTATTGGTTACTTAGTCTGACAGTTGTGCATTTAGACATAGACTTTGAAGAAAAAACTTTGCAAAGTGACCATAACTTCAATCTGCCTTTGTGAAAACCAAGAGGAAGATCTTGTGTGAAAGAGGTTACTGTACTTAAATGTGTGTGTGYGCACGTGCACACACACACGTGCGTGCACATATTCAAGAACATTAAAACAGCTGTTGTTGCCAAAGCTCAAATTAGAATGTTCTGGGAAAGATAATTTAATTTTTCGCTTCTGGATTTATTTCAGTGATTGTAATTTCAACACTTCCTAGGGAGAGTCTATCAGTGGTTACGTGCATCAAATGCAGCAGTAAATCTGTCATTCTTTCCATTTCAGTTTTTCAGTCTTACAACTTCGTTATTTTTCCCTGTTTGGCTGGTGTCAGTATCCAGTATTTTCCCTGGCTTCATCTCTTTTAAACCCCTGCCTTGAATTTTAAAAGGCAAGCTAAGCACTGCTAAAGTCCCTTCTCTTATTTGTTTTTGCTTACATATAGCATTTACAATTCATCAGCTAGCTCAGCTGAAGCAGAGTGAGGGTAACTTATCTTAACCACAGTGGTGATGGAGAGGTAGGAATCAGAACATGTTGATTTTCGTTGCTTGAAAAAAATTAGGTGAACTTTATCCTCTGGAGAGTGAAGAACAAATATCTAGCAGCACTGACTCTTCTGGTCAGACAACATCTAGCTCGGGATTCCCATACTTGATGAAGGCTGGTGGGAATGTTGAATAAATCTGAGCCCACCGCTGTGTTTACAGGCAATCTCTTAACTACCCCAAATTGAACGTAGAGTAGCCCTCGCTATTTGAGTGAGTATTGTCCAATATGATACATAAGTAGAACTTCTAGTGGTTTGGGTAAACAGTCGTGAAGAGCTTCTCTAGGACTTCCAAGATGTACACAAGGGAGAATAACGCTTTCAGAACTTTACATCTTCAAAGCCCTGTATAAATACAATGAAGCAAATGTACTCTCTTCAGGTGCAGGAGTAGATTGAAATAATAGCCAGAAGTGGCTGGCAAGCACAAAGCGGTAGGAGTCCAGCAGTCGCCAGAACTTGTGGCAGGCTGCTTCTCCATGTTGAACCTCTGCTGTATCCTAGGAGCAGGTTAGGTTAGAAAAACAGAGACACCACTGCTGTCCTATGAATGTAATGACAGAGGAGCAGCTCTTTTTGTGTTGCAGTTCCTACTTTCTGTGCTTTGGAGGTTTGATGCTAGAATCAGTCCAGTTAACTGGATAATGCTGAAATGGAGCATGTGGTGAATATCTAGTAAGCAAAAGGTATGGAGACCAGGAGTCRGAGTCACTGCTACATATGATAATGGCAGTTCATTCCTTTGCGTGCCTACAGGAGATGCTTMCATGTGGGACATCTGCCATCAGGCAATGTTAAGCAATGTATTGTATTCGCTAACATAGTAGAACATTTTCATCTGCCAGGAGATGTGTTGGATCCATGCAGATCCTTGGTGTTCTCATTCTCGCCCAATCTCTGAATGATCTAGCCCAGTTTTCTTGGCTGTCATAGTTGGCCCTGGGCCTCCCTGGCAGAAGAAGGGCTGTATTATGTCTTGTGCCAATCACTGCTCTATCCTTGAATTTTTCCCGATGTACACTTTGGAACTGAAGTAGCCACATTTCAACATTGAGGTACGCTGAAAGATGTCTGTACGTTTCCTTTGTTGTGCTTGTTGCATATTTACGTAGCATATAATGGCAGGCTATTGCAGCAGACGGTGCATACAGCTTTAGGTTTGTGAGTGAGGAACATGTTCCAGCTTTCTTGAAAATAAATTTGCTGTTCTGATCTGGTGTGTGATATGAACTGAGAGGCTCCCTGCCAGGATATACAGTTTGGAAAGCAAGGGAACGAAGTGAGCAGCTTAGTCCCAGTTACGATGAACTCAAACAGATTGTTGGGGGTCTGAGCTTTCTCTGTCTTTGAATCTGGATTCCCACATTACGGCTTAGATTTCTCCCCAATGCTAGGGACCGTGTATTTGGAATTTTCACGTTCCCCTTGCTAATCAGGGAAGAAAAGAGCCCCAAAAGGATCTAGAAAAAGAGACCTTTATAAAGGTGGCCAGAGGCTGAGTTACAACAATATCATGTGTCTAAAGGAGCTTACCTCCTTCCAAGTTGGAGTCCTGTTATTTACCCACTTTATTGGGAGACTTAATTTTCTCTGGCTGAAAGTGTATTTGTTGAGGTAGAGTTTGGAAAGGAATCTGCCTAATGCACACTTGCCACAAGGCCAGCTATACATGTGATACAGCCAGACCTTTCCATTTTCTGCCTTTTGAGAGTATGTTCCCCTGTTTAAGGGCCTTGGTCCAAAGCCTGCTGAAAACACTGAAAGTCTTTCCTTTGACTGCAAAAGTCTTTGCATCAGGTATTAAGTGCTCTGCTTTTGTTTCAAAGACCAGCCACATCTGGGACATAGACTGGGACATGTTACTGTAATGTAYTTCCCCTTTAACTGAGTTGCCACCAGAGATATTCTTCTGCATGAGGCTTTGTGCAAAAAAAAAAAAAAAAAGAGAGAGAGGCACTTTTAAAAAATAAATACCTTAGTAGCTTATTGATAGAAGTATTTGATGGCAGATGTCATCTGTGAACAGCATATGGCAGCAATATGGCAAGAATTGCAGAATGCAGAGAGAGAGGCATGAGTTCATGTCCTGTACTTCTTAGGTATTCCACACTTCCCCCATCTAAAATAAATGACCATCTGACTGTGAAGGTCTTAGCAAATAAACATACCATAATATATCTCTATCATCCTCCCTACAGCGAGTTTTTGTCTAGAATCTCATCACTCCACATCTAGAGATTTCATATAAACAAGTAAAATCAGACCTCAACACCCAGAACAGCGAAGAATCTGAAGGCTGTGAATAAGAACATCGCAAATCCCTAGGCAGTGGACTGTAAAGAAAGGTCAGGACTTAGCCAACAAGGTGTTTTTATGTTATCAATAAAATCTTAGAAGTCAGTTCTGAATAGAGCTGGAGCCAGGAGAACAACTTCTAAAAGTCAATTTGCTGCATGATATATGCTGAGTTTACAAGCTGGAAAGCCAAGTAGTTTGGGAACAGAGCTGCACTTACAGCATGAAAGTGCACGTGGTTTTACATAAAGCTTCTCTGACTTGATATATTTCGAAGTGCCTCATGAAATAATGAGTTAACTTTTGAGGTACCTTTTTTTTTTGCGTGAATGAAAAATTGGAACAATTTAATTTGAGTCAGTATAGTCACTCCAGATTTTTCCTTGTGTTGTTAAAACTGGAGTCTGTGCAGTGATTGTGTAGGCAAGTAGAACAATCATTGTGGCTGGTGTTTTAAGAAGCACCTAAAGCAGCTAGAAGTTCAGATCTTGGTTCTTCAGTAGCCTTTGAGGGTTCCAGCCTTCTGTTCAGATAAAACCTGAATCAAGTGAATCTGTTTTGCTGATTACAAGTGTCCTGGGTGTTGGCTTTTATCTGTTTGTACTGGTACTAGTTCTGCTAATACTATATATCTTCCAAAATCTGGGAGAACTCAGCAACCAACACAGGTTAAAGAAAAGAATGAAGCTTGGTTTACATTTTGTCTAAACACAGCCATCTCTGTTTTGGTATTCCCTGTGTCATGTTGGGATCAGATTTGATCTGAAACCACTTGATGTGGGATATGAAGTTAAAGGTCTTGATTCTTATTTAATCCAAGGTGATATTACAATGTTGAAGAATATAAACTGTCTTAAATCTAACAATCAGACCTGCGAGCAGGCTTCTGATTGAACCTGAATTACTACCTCACCGCTGAAGAAGATATCAAGTTCAGCAGGGATGACAGATTCTGCTTAGGGTATTGTGTTCCTGACCTGGTCACACTCATAGTTAATGAATAATTAATATGTTACTGTGCCTTAGAAAAGGTGAGACATAACGTTGCTTTAGGAGGCTTTGGGTTATGGTAGAACTGATACTAACAGATTAAAAGGCTGGAAGCCACTGTTATGGTTTTCTAGTTTCATTACCTGTATTTTCCAGACCATTGAATTTTGCTGAATTAATTTGTTTTTGAAAGGGAGCTCTCACAACACTTGCTAAATTATTCTGATGACTGACTATATTCATTAAAAATGAGCATCTTACATTCTATTTTAAGTTGTTTAGCTTCAAGCTGTAGCAGTTGAATTGATTTATACCTTTGCTTGCTATTTTGAAGACCCATTATCAAATTTATGTGCATTCTGCAGGCACTTAACAGAAGATGGAAGTTTTGTGGAAGGACACTGGTCTAGCTTTACACAAGCTGGCTTTGCTGCTGGAGGACCCTGGCCTAGGGCAGACAGGGCCTCAGCATGAGCTACTTTACCCTACTTTGTGTGTGTTTCAGATCGATAGACTCCGATCGAGCCACAGCTCTTTAGCAAGTTAAAAACGCTGAGCCCCTTGAGACGCTTTCCAACCCTGTTGATTCTTGCAGCCCCACTCTGCAACCCCTCTGCTTTATTCCTGTCGTTCTGGAATCACAGATACTAATACTTCAACAGTGGCTGTGTCATTATCAAATACATGCATATTTGCAGACTGTCTGCACTAATTCAATATCCCACAGTTTATATGCCTAATTTCAGCAGTAATTTTCTGAGAAGCTCTGCTGGGAGAGGCAGCAACTCATATTTAGCTAATTATCCACCAAGGTCCTCCTTTCCCTAATTCCTTTTCAGAGTTGCCAACTCTTAGGATGGAGTCCCTTACTCCATAAGTGTGGTTGAGATTCTCTTACCTTGATGGTTATCTTCATATTGATTGTACCGACCTTTAGATCTTTATATTTGTTTGTACCCTGTGTACAGAGCAATTCAAGTCACTGTATTAGTGGCACATCTTCATTATTTACCATATCCCTATCATTATTTCATCTACAGTTGATTAATAATGGTTTAGTTTTCTTGCAGACAACTGGTAAAGATATTAGATAGCAGAGAACTATGAAATGAGCCTTATGAGACCTCATTAGACGTTTGCTCTTGATAATGATTTCCTGTCTACCATTATATTTTGAGTCTCATCAAAAAAACCCAAGGCTTTAATTCTTTTACTGCGTGGCCGTGCAGTTCTTAATGGTATTGTCATATAACACCAGTTTAAATGTCTTACAGCTACCTGGGTATATTATACTAACACAATTGTCCTATCAGCACAACTATGGGTCTCCCTCACAGAGATACCAGATCCATGGAATCTGTTTTCCTTGAGCTCATGTTGGTTATCCTCCTTTAATTCCCATCAGTTCATTCTTATTCCTGCATTTTGCATATTTTTTCTGGGATCAGTGTAAGGCTAACTGCATATGTGAAATGGCATATGTTGCCCTGTTTATGGATTGTATATTAACAAATGTAGTCTGTCTCAGATCCTTAAGATATTTTCCAGTATTTGAGATTCATTGAAAGACAGTTTAAATAATTTAGATAGTTCATTGAATAGCTCTTTTAAAAGCCTTGATGCAAATGTTCTGATCTTGCTAGTTTACAATATCTGATTGTAGTAGCTATTACTTGAGGTCTTCTGGAGTTGCTGCTGGAATAAAAACCCATCCTATGATTGCCTGGCTTTTATTTATTTATTTTTTTTTATCAGCATAAGTATATTTAATATTCCTGCACTATTACCTCTACCATTTTTATCTTATAATAGATGAGTGTCACTGTTAAGCTTCTTCTGAACTTACATAAGCTTGCTGGCAATGAAATTCATATGCCCTTTTTATTTTTCTCGTCTATTGTCTGTGGTTGCTATCTTCTAATGCATAGTTCTTAGCAGTTAATACTTTTTCTTCTGTTTGCAGYGCATAGTGTTTTTTAATTTTTTTTTATAGTGGCATTCAGTTCCTGCCACAGATGGTTTTCTAACCTGAGGGGAGTCTTTTTTTAATTGTGGGACTGTATCATTTCTGCCTATATAGTAAGGAAATACACMAATTATAATTTCAATTTTTTCCTCTAAATACTGTCCAATCCTTTARCTCATCGTGTTCAGTTTTGTATAACTTTCTCCTTCATAGTACGAAACATGAATGTGTGCTGCTCGCTGGGAATGAGTCTCTGCTGAGCAGAGATTTACTATGTCTCATCAGGAGTGAGATGTGAAGGCCTGACCTGAGCCTGTTGAGCAGCCTGGGCTGGGGGCACTGGGGAGGCCGGTGGCTGCCCCATGCTCCTGTGCCATGCTGATGACCGGCATCGCCAACTTGAGCTGGCTGGTCCTCCTGAGTGCCAACCTGTGTGCTCCTGTCCTTAGATGTGGGAACGTGCCTTAACRAGTGAAATGGTGAGGTTGGCTCTGTGTGGTGGTTTGGAGCAAGATTTTGGAGTGAACTGCCCCTCGGCTGTGACTGGCAAACACTTTCCCGCTCTAATGTCTTCCAGCACGGCCTTGCTAACTACAAAATACAAGGCAGGTGGTTATCTGTTACGTCCTGCTTGTATAGCCAGCAACTGCTCTGCCATAGGGACAGGGCAGTCTTGAAGTTAGTTTTGCTGCAAGAGACCACAAGTTGGGAAGGTAGAAGATGTTTTGGGCTTTCTTTTCCACTTTTCACAGCACAAGGCATGCGAGACGTGCAAGTGACCAACTCAGCTAGTGACTACACATGACAGAAGAAATTATGGAGATGTTCTTCCTACACCAGCTGGAGATTTGACATTTCTTTATAGGTTAGGGGCTCACTTGCCTTAAAATACCATAGAGGGCAAGATATTTTATGATTTAATACAAACTATGCTTTAAATAATAGAGTTGATTCTCTCTTTGAGTTTATCCACATTAACAGTAAACCAGAATTAACTCTAATAAAGTATCTTGAGGGAACAATCTGGTTCTGACAGATTATTTTATTAAATGGAATAACCACATTTTCAAAATCAGTCTTTCCTGCGATACTCATTAATTTGGGGGCAGTTGTACGTGAAGCTCTTTAGTCTAGCTCCTCCAAGTTTTGTTGTACTGTACAGTTAGTACTGCAACTCCTAATCCTTCTCCACAGCAGCATCTCAGGCCCCGGGGAGCAGCCATGCTTTGCATGCGATCTCTGCTGACTTTTAGGGATCTTCAGAAATGAGCTGGCTGGGAGCTGCCTAGGCCAGTTGCGGTGGAAAACAGCAGAAGGAGTTGAGTGTTGAGTGCCTCTGTATGGGCAGACAGGTGTGTGTTTCCTGTGTTCAGGCAGCTACGGGCGTTAACTGCCAGTGCTTAGAGAGTTGTCCCTAAGCAGAATTACGGCCTCTCTGTTTTCCTGTTCCTGATTTGCACTGGAGCAGAGTGTAAATCATTTTAATTGTAATTACTGTTAAGAAGCAGGAAAGATTGCATGATTTTAATGTGGTTAAAATCATTCACTTCCCTCTGTCTCTAACATTCATCTATTACCCACTGTCTTTATCTTAATCATTTAAAGATGTGTTGCCTGTCCTATGAGTCTGTGAATCTTGACTTCTTTGCAACACACAAAAAAATACAGTTTTCTTTTGCCTTTCCTTCTCCATTACACTTTTACTTCTTGTATAATTCCCTTTTCTTGCTTTTTTTTTTTTCTTTTTTGCTTCTCAGAGTGAAAAGGTTGGACAATCCAACCTGCTTTTCTTGAAAATGACTTGCTTTCATTTCCTCCTCCAGCCAGGGAATAGTTTGGAAATTCTGTTCTCTGGACCCTTGGCTGAGCACGAGAAGGCAGCCAGCCGTGCGGCTTGCCAGGAGAACAGGAGCGCTTCCTGGCAGAGGTGGGGCTGGAGGAACACAGTCTATGCCGTGGGACTCGCTTTCATCTCCTTCACTCTCTGCAAGTCAATACCAAAATTTCCTGACCACTTTTTAAATCTTCCAGGCGGAATAGCTGAGCAGTGAGGCCCACTCCTTAAAAATAATAATAATAATGAAAAAACCCCTTGCTTTTATTAATAGTAATAGATTTAAAATATTAGTCTGTGTTGGGCAATCCAGTGTCGGAGTGAGTTTTTCTGCATGTGATTTTTGAATGCTCTGTAAGGGGAGGTGGACACTCCCATGTGGCTGGCCACCACCACTAACACCTTGCATGAGCCCCCTCCACCCCCCGTTTCTTTAGACATATGCACATAATTCTTCTGTTAAGAACAGAACCTAGGTCTATGCTTTATCCTCTATTTCATCATATTTAGGGCTGAATGCAACCTGTAGTGCTTTTTTCCCCCAAAATTCCGAGGAGATTTGGATCTGTGGCTTTGTTTTGGAGCCCTGAGTGTTGCAGAGGATCTGAGCCCTGTTGATGAGGTGAAGTGTTGGCAGAAGTGCTTCAGCTATAGATGTGCTTTTGGAGGCAGCAGGCAAGTTGCTATCAGTAGCAACATTACAAATGTTTCACTTTATAGAGTATTCTTTGAAATGGAAGGTTGCAGACTCAACTGGTTAAAACCTGGTTAAACTTAGTTCTTTGGTCTCCATTTTTGGGGCCTTTGTTAAAGAACACAACTAAGAAGAGTTCTCTTCTAAGCTGCTGAGAAGTTCGGAAGAATCTGTCGTGGTTTCATCACAGACAAGTTTCAGAAGAGGACCTGGTGTGAAAATGACTACCATGAAGTCCCTTCTGCAGTTTGTGTCCCGAGTCTGACGTGCCTGAGTCTGTCAGTGTCTGTTCTTCCTGAGCCATTTCAGACTCRTGGAGATGCGGTGGATTCTCATGCCACCTTCATAAATGGGGTATTTCTGTTTTTCTACTGCTTCAGGTTTTACTGTGGATGTTGAGTAAAATCAGCAAAAGGTGAAGAGCTGCTAGTTTGAGCTCAACTCACAACTGACAGAACCAACGGTGACAAAAAGTAACACGTCTGAGGAACTGATGAATATCCTAACATAACCATTGACTGAAAATCTTCTCAAAATAGTAAAACAAGTTCTTTGATACATGGAGAGGGCTCTGCTTACATGTTTTCGTGGAATTCTGAGTACAGTGATCTGTGCTTTATACACTTCCAGATTGGTTTGTTGCAGTTCGCTCTCTTCTGGTTGAATGCAAAAAATGCCACTTTACTGACTGCCTAAAGCAGCAACAACACTCAGAGCAAATACAGCACATCTGTACTTTGCAAAAACCACTTGTTCTGTCCAAGTGATAAGAATAATTAAGGTAATTCTTCCTGGTGAGAGTTTGTATTCCTGATCCTAAGCTGGAAGGCTCATAAGAGCGTAGGATCCTTCTACTTTAGAGAGTTTGTTAACCTCAGGTAAATACTGAGATACTTATCTAATGTTACAAAGCATTCATACCATTTCTAGATACTGGAAGCCAAGCAGGTAGGCACAAGCACCCTTAGTTCACAGACTTTGCCTGCTGTTCTCCTGTGTTACTAATAACATTTTTTCATCGCTTGTGACAAGGAATTTAAGGGTTCATTCTTCTATTTCAGAAAAAATAGAGGAAAGAGGAAAAAAAAAAGAAGACTGTCAAAAGTGAAGCTCTTTCTCATTTTTTTCCTCTTTAAACATCTTGCTGGGAGGTGCTATGTAAAACATCCATGGGTAGGAATAGTCCATCTGGGAAGGTTATGACTGCCCACTTCTAGTGAGTCAGGGCTCTCCACAGCTYCTGTAACAGAGCTCCTTTTCTTTGCTCCCATTCTGGTCCTGCTAGCGCACCAGCCAACTTTCACCCCATATTGCAGCTGCTGACAGAAGGGTTTTCTGATGTGTGGAACCAAGGGCCAACCACAATTTGTTCACGTATTTACAGGGATCATTTCACTSCAGTAGAAGTGCAGCCAAATATTTCTTGATAGAAACATGCTGCATCCATCTAACAACACTATCCAATTGAGGCAAAGTGAAGAATGCCGCAATATTTGTATTGCAGTAGTTGCACAAGGCCCTGATGAAGATAAGGTGCTGTTGTGTGAGGCGCTGTTGATCTGAAAGTAGTTTTCTAGTTCTACRGACCTTCCCATCTAAACTGACAAGTCAGATAATGATGTTCCATGGTGCAGTCAGCAAAAGGCGTGCACGCGCTAAGCCCAGAGGCTTTCCTGTGAGCTTATGTATTTCTTCCTGTGGTAGTGGTCTTCATCCTGCGGCTGTCCTGCTCTAGCATACCTGTCTAGGAAGTGGTCATACATGAAAAATGGAGAACCTTCACATGTTCTAGTGCTACTAGGTGCAAAAGTGCTACTGGTACATTTTTATTTTGCAAGCCAGGCATGAATCATGGCTTTATAGCTCCAATAACTATAATTTCTTGTCAGCAGCATGGTGAGCCTGAAAAGAGAAATTAGAGTTAAGAGGATATTTTCCCAGAAGATTAAACCAGTTGTAATGGAGGTCAAACTTTTGGCTTCAGTTATTGGACTCTTTCACTTTAAACTTGAAAAGCACATCAGCAAAAGCAGGAAGTTCAAAGTTTAGGATGAAATAATGCCAAAGACTAAGAAAAAAGCACAGGATAGTAAATTCGCTAAAAGTTCACCATCACTCTACATGCTGAATTTAACTTTCTCTAATAAGTACTCTCAAGGTAATGTATCAGTAGTGGAAGAAAGCACTGTACAACACAGCATCCTGGCCTGGGGAATTCAAGAGCATAGGATGGAATATCAGTCATAATTACTTACCGAGTTGTTTTAAGCATGAACTTGACACTAATACCACAGAGATTTTATTACTTCTATTATATATTTTGAACATATAAATTATTTTAACACAGGACTTGTATTTTTAGCTGTTACAGTTTATTAGATAGCTAGGTGCAGTATATCATAGCAGGTTTTATTTTAAGTGAATTCCCCAGGAAACAGAGTGTTTCAAAGAAACACAATTAAATCTTTAAGTTTGATTGTCTGGAGGTCCGTGTTTAGCATGTACAAATCATTGCCACAGAAGGAATTTCAGAAGGCTGTCGTTCATAGCAACTGTAAAGGGAGTTTTCTGCGTAGGACAGCCTCAGCTTCATGCTCACAGATACTATTACCTTGCTGCATAGTGGGCCCAGTTCTGACTGGGTGGAACAYAGGTCTTTTGACAGTAGTGGTGTTAATGTATTGATCTTTAACCTCTGGGACCTGACCTAATGACATACATTCCTGAATTACTTTGTATAAATATATCTGATGTATGTCGGTATCAATAGATGCATTCATAAAGCTTGTTTGGAAATGCGAGCTGTTTGCCAACAGCCAGTTATCACAGAAGACTCGTGCAGCTGGAGGGACTTCAAGAGGCCGCTTAGCCGGTGCTGCATTAGAAGCAGGGTATGGACTGTATAGTGTATATATACATTCCAGATAGATATTTGTGTAACCTGGTCTTAAAGACTTCCAGTCGCCACCACAGTCTCCCAATGCATACTATTGTATTAGCTTCATTTTCCTTGGTGTCCAGAGACTTTCTTGCGGTCTAACGCAAGCTTCCCTTCCTGCAGCCCAGAACTACTCATGTCATGGATATGGAAAACAGATCATTTCTCCCACTTTTTGCAGTAACCATTTACATACTTGAATTTTTTTTGTTTGTTTTTTGTTTTTTTGTGTGTCTGTAACACCTTCAGTTTTCTCTTCCTTTGGCTGAGCCACCCAGATTTAATCGTTATTCCATTTTTATAGTTCTGTAATAATCTCATTGCTATGCAGTAYCTAGTTTGATAGACCTTTCCATTTTGACAGGGAACTACTGATAAGTATTTTCTCAGTTCACTTTTCCTGTCTTGCAGTCTACATACTGTGTTTTTTGATTAGGCCATATTTCCCTCATTTGATAATGGGTGTGTCAGTGTCCAGACTTACTAAAGTCAAGATAAATAGCATCTGTGGTTTATCTGCAAAGCTTGTTATCCAGTCCTGAAGGCATTTCAGTTTGTTGGGACACTAATTGCTTTTGACAAGCCCATGTGAGCTGTTATTCAACCCCTTGTTTTCATCCAGGTGCTAGCAAAGAGTTTATCTGAATATTTTTCCRCTCTTTTTTTATATCTAGTTCCTCACTATTTCCTATTTTCCTTTTTTTAAAGACAACTTTTGCTCTGTTACTGCCTTCTGATATTCTATACCTGACATTATGTCCTATTTAAAAACATCTTTTTTTACACATCAGCATAAATGCCACTAGAAGCAATAACAAACACTAAAATACCTAAGGGGTAATTTATGGCAAAACTTTTCAAAAGCTTAGGTAAGTGAAAAAATTGTGTAGATGTCCACAGTCCTTTGTGTCCAAGCTTATGTGTTGGTCCTGTGGACAGAGAGGATGAAACTGCCTTACCAAGTGACACTTGCCTGTGCGTGGTGGATTTTTACATTGTGTGGTGGCCCTTGGTTGCCACATGCTGAACTTCGCTGGTTTTGAAGCCTACCATCTGCTTGGAACAGTGAGGGAATCCTTTCTGTGGAAGTATCTTGCTAACTGTGAACCAAGTTGCTGTCTGTGTGTGACAGCCACCTGTCAGATTTGAATACAGTCACCATCACACCTTTTTCATTTTAAGAATCAATACAAGGTAGCGTTCTTTAGTGGCTTTTGTTCAAGGGTCCCTAAACCGTGTACAGGTGCCTACAGAAGGCTATCAAAAGAAAGGAATAGACCTCAGCTCTGACTTCTTGCCTTGTATTGTTATTGCCGTTCCCTCTGGTGGAATTAGGATTTGATGCCCTCTTGAAAATGGAATCTGTGAAAAAAAGTGGAGAAATAAATTGTGTGCGTTTCCTTTGTTTCGTGCCTCTGACTTTGAAATAAGTGAATGAATTAAGAGAGTAACATTTTCTTACACTCCTCAAGAAATAAAAGTGGCAGCGTCTTCCTGACCCAGTGTATGGCACTGGATAGCTTTGCTCTCCTGAATCATATAATTGATATTTATGAGAAACAGAATATGCTAGGTTYCTTTGTCTTTGCCCTTTGGATAGGGACTGCTTAAGTTTTATGTTAACATAGTAGCTTTCCCAKATCTCTAGGACACTAGTGTATTATATCCTCTGATTATTAGCGATTTCCAAGCATCGTTTTTCCAGGAGACCTACATTTGATCCCATGGATTATATGATTTTACTGTCGAGCTAATCTTTTCTGCCTTTTCTCTCTCTTCCTGCTTCTGTCTCAATGCCTCCCCTGCTGTCTCTGTGTCTTCCTTCCACCCCTGGGGGAGCCGACGAGGAGAGGCGTTACGTGTTTGGAGTGCCACCYTTTAACCACAGATTTGGTTTATACCAAGCATGTGTTGTTTACCTAACCATTAGCTTAGCACATTGGTAGCTTGTTTTCAAAATGAGTTAAATGTGCRTGGGCTAGGTCCTTAGCTGCCATAACTTCGCATAGTTGCATCCACTCCGGTGGTACTGCCCAGCTGAGAGTCTGCTTCTGATGTATCTGCACAATACTACTTTGAACTCCTTTTGGAAATCTGTTGCAAAGTTTTGGGGTTTTATTTATTTTTTTAAGTGGTAAATCAAGGGTAGCTATGCCATATTTAATTATGAAGCAGAATGTTTACAAGATAGCTCTAAATCATGGAGAACGGGGATTTATAATGGAAGTGTTAACACCTAGCGGTGGGCCAGTTCCCACTTTTAATAACTATGTGTTTGTAACTTTCATTTTTATCCATGGGAATTTTGTGCGCTTACCTAAGAGCTAGATTCACCCTCATGAAACCTAGGCTGGTACAGCTTTGATACTTGTTTTGAGGAGATCATACCAAATTCAACAACTGTTTAAAGTGCGAGCTGTTGACCAGATAGTTGCTCACAGAATATTAGCTCTGGCCTTGAATTAATTAAGATCKCAGAAGTGTAGGCATGAAGTATTAACTTTGTGTCAGGTACACAGACGCATAGGTGGATTTCCATGCTTTTCTTTTCTCAGCATATTGTTCATAGCTCATTYGGGCTTGTGTTTCACCTTCTTCACATTTGGGCGATGAGGGAAGTTGTTTATGTTGTTGTTGTGTCTATTTCTATCTTCATTACTCTGGTCAGATCTCTAGCACAGTTTTTTCCTGGCAGTCAGGAATGTTCTCTTGATAATTTTTTCAGTGCTGAGTGATAAATTAGCAGGAATTGATTGGATCAGTTGTATCGAGATGTGCATGCAGCTGCTTGAATTGTTGAAATGAAAATTAAGTGGCAACAGGGATTTAGAGATAAATTATGAAAAGAAACATTTAAATTCTCTCTGTCTATTATTTTAAATTTTCAGTTGAGTTTTCTTTGAATGCTTGTAATCAGTACATGGTTATGAGAGAGCTTTATTAATAAAATGTGAAATAATAATAAAATTAATAGGCATCTTTTTAAAGCTCATTCATTGACTGTTGTATGCATCTCATTTGATCTCCCAAATTGAGATGTTTTTGTGAACTTCAGTGTAATTTAAGATTTGAGTATTTGTGTATACTCTTCATGATGCCACATACAGAGGCAGGGAAGCTTTCATATTTGCCCCCCCAAAAAAAAAGAAAAAGAAAAAAAATATTAAGCTCCCCAGATCTTACAGATGTTTGTTTGTGAGAAGCCGCTGACAACTCCTACCATCTACCCGGTACAGTTAAGATTTCACCTATATACCTACACGGACCTACACAAAAGAGAAGTTGAGGTTACAAGATTCGATAGGCAAATGGTCTGWTTCCCTACAAGTGCTGGTATGTCCTTTTCCTTCAGTCTAGTTTAAGGGCCAAATACACACATTTTTGGTCCCAAGTCGTCTTTGAAGGAACATGACCACAATTTGCAAAAAAACCCCACTCTGCTTAAGAAACTAAGCAGTATCSTGAAAGTCATTCAGGTACTTAGTAGAAGTTAGAAGAATGCAAGTCTCTAGGACTAATACCTATATTACCTGATTTTAATAGTTGAAAAATTAARCTAGTTCTTTTGGTCCTTCTACAGTGAATGGAAAAGGATATCCTCCAAAGGGAGATCCATCCTACCCATTTCAGGATGAAATGAGTTGCTTTCTAGCCATTTCCACTAGTTTTAGGGATCACATGGAATATTAGTTTAAAATTGATGCTTATCCACCAGCTATAGTTAAGTGAAATATCAAACTGTGTCAAACCAAGTAGAAAATCACACTCTAAAGAGATGCTAAATTTGCCGGATGCGCATCATAAACTTTTTTTTTGGGGGGGAGTCTTTCTTGGAGTCATTTTTACTTTGCTTTACTCTTTCTGATCCACTCTATTCTACTATCTTTGTTTTTATCATCATGAGGCCTAGAAAAGTAAGTTTCCAGTAAGTTTCAGTGCTATAACTTCTCCTAAAGAAGGAATACTATTGCCCTGGAAAGTTACTGTCCCTTTTTGATGATTGTGTGCCTCAGATGACTCTGCATGGTTGATTTGTGACCCATTCTATTATTTTTCATATAGATATTTAGTCTTTGTTGTCTTTCATCAGGCTCTAGAGCCTCTAGATCTCACTGTTGAGATGGGAATTCTTTCCCTTTTGCCACTATCTTTCTTGGAAAGAGATGTGCAGCACTAAAAGGCATATTCTTGATGTGATCTCAATTAGCTTCTGTAGTAAAAGACTTATTTTCACTTTTCCTTGTGCTCTCAGAACATGCTATTTTGCTGCAGTGTTGCAGAGAGAACTGTTTATTTGCCATACACTACCAACCCTGCACCTCTTGCTTTTTCCTTTCAGTTTAGCAAGTATTTTGGATTATTTTCTCRGTCATTTTAATATTTCTAATTAATTTTTATTATGGTTTTGCTCACTCCAGGTTCCAGTATAGCTTTTGTGCATGTAAAAGAAACTCTTGACATTTTTGTGCAAATTGAAAAATAGCATATCTTTCTTCTTGTGTTTGGCCTAACTATGGTGCAGTTAGCTCAAGTGTCYGGTAGTTCACATTTGAAAGCGTCATCCTGTTGTGTTATATTACATGTGTCAAATATATCGAATTGGGTAAAAAGCATCACCCCCTCGTAATAGATGCAGTAATTCTYGTGCTCATTGTGTAGATGCCTTCATCATGAATTCAGGAGTTCCACCTTTGAAATGTGGAGCCCTTCATCTTGATGGTAAGGCAACCTTGGATTGGGTAGAGCTAGAGTACTCCTGAAGCATACTGTGCTTCATGTAAATATATATGATATTTCACAATGACACGTTCTTCTGTAGCAGCATTTAGATGGACTCTACCTCCAGGGTATGCAACCACTACTTAAGAAAAAAAGAAAGAAAAAAAMCAAGGCCAACAACAAGCCCCCTGGACAGTTCCCTGTTTCACAGTGTCGTTCCCACTGTGGTGTTCCCTTTGAATATGATTCCTAAGATCCTGAAATATCCCATATAATTTGAGCCTGCGTGACTGAAGAAGGAATATTACTGGAGTCCTGCTTCTGTAGACATAGGTCAACCAAATACCTGTGTAACCCTAGTAGTAGGGATGACTAATAATGCACATACAGCAGGAAATTTACAGCTTGCTCTGGAGAGCCGCTGTAGTTTTCATGCTCCTTTGAACTAATGTGTTTGCACATAATTCACTCTGTAGCTTATTCTGAGAAGCCGCTGATGCATTCCTAGTCTGTTTTGATCTTTAAGAAATGCAGACGTTGACTCTGTAATTGCTATCCATATTCATTATCGCAGTCATGGTGTTGTGTGATGCAGTTTGTGGAGCCCTTTCGCTGAATGTGATCTCTGTCTGGAGTCTGCGTTAGTTTTGGATCCCTCTGAACCATAAATGGTCAGAACATCTTTTTCTAATATTTAGTTGGATATCATCTTCTTAGTCTGAAGTATATATTTTTTTCTTTTTTTTTCATTTCTTCATGTGGATATATATATGCGTGTGTGTGTGCATGCCTCTTTCTCTAGGGAATTTTGTCTCAAACATGTGTGCCTGCCCAGGAGGGCAGCAGGACAATTGCTTGCAAATACGAAACCGTATTTTTTTTTGAATTACTGTTGAGAGGAGGAGAGAATGGATAAGTAAAACAAAACAGGTGAAACTTCAGGTGGAGGTAGGGGGATGAACAGACTGAGCACAAGTCGCCGTTAAGACCGCAGGCAGAAGGCCGTCTGTTGTTACGCTTGGACACGATCCCACCGGCTTTGGAATCCCAAGCGCCGGCGAATGTGGCGTGTGGTTTGCATTCGTACCGCTTGCTGCCGATGCGTCTCTGCGCCGCGGTCTTACTGTCGTGACATCTGCTTCTGTGTGTGGCTGGTTTGGTCAGYGTGCAGTAATAGCTAGAAACTCATAAAAAACACAAAACCCAACCTGAAACCTAAGTCCTGGTGATACACTTCTAAAAGCTAGTCCTCCTTAGATGAATCCAAAGCAGGTAGCCACGCTCCTGAGTGACTGATAGTTGTAGCGTCTCAGTGAAGGACATCTGTCCTGTGCTTTGGAAAATCCGACTGGATCCATCTAGCTGTTTCAGTAAGATCCAAGAACACTAGACTAGCTTATAAACCGGAAAACTCTATTACGAATAGTACAGACAAGAGCTGAGTGCTCATTAYAGTATGAACTTGTGCCTTTTACTCATGTAGTACCTCTGGTGTGTTAACCTATCTCAAGTAGGGGCCACGCTGCAAAGTAAGAGTTAAGTGTCTGTAATGCCCCATAATGCACATACAATTTACTGTAATGACCACTACTGCAGTAACATTCAGTGATTTTTTTCCTCCTTTTCTCTCCTCTCTTCTTCCAGTACAGTCAGGAGGAGGTTAAAATACAAAAAGTGCATATATTGTAACAAGAACTTAATCCTTTTTCAATCTGTATATGATTTTACTCTAGACGAGGCAACTTTCCAGATTTACATTAACCAGTATTTGAAACAGGATGATTTTAAAGCTTAAAAAGCTGTCTAGGACATCGTACACTATGTTAGCCCAAAATGTTTCAGAAAAATGATCTTTCTTTTTTTAAATAAAACTGTCGGAAATAGCTAAGTTTTGCAATAGCAGTAACAAACATTAGAACTTGAAAAGTTCAAACGTTTGACTATAGTTTTTGGCAAAACATCTTTTTTTTCAAACTTATCACTGTTTTGAAGCATGCTGGCGAGGCTCTCACTTGTTCACAAGAGCGTTATTTAGTCACTGTTACTGTGCATGGGCCAGTAAGGGTTGGAGACCATAACTTAGACGAGACATGAAGAAGGTGTTTTTGAGTAAAAAATAGACTGTCAGAATAAATCAGTTCTTGTCGTCAGAATTCAGGACATTTCTAGCATTAAGTTAAAAAAACATTTGAATGAAACATGGGGTCTGAGAAGCAATGGTAACTCACTGGTCAGGGTCTCTTATATAATAACTGTGCTGAGTGTTGGTGTCTTTTGGGATTCCCTTTTATATTTTGGGAGGTGAAATCTGTATTTAGGTCCAGAGCTACTCAGTTACAGATCTGGTATCAACAAGAAGTGACTGAAGTAGAGCTATTAGTTAAAAATATGCAGTGTTTCCCATATGTCTAATACTGAGCTTATGCTGTAGTACCACTTCAGTGGCTTTCTGTTAGTTTTTACATTGTCATCAGAACGACAGTGTTTTTGTAGAGCATTGTCTAGAAGATTTGTTTTACATCTTCATGCCTGCAAGAGTGTAGATACCATGGACAAAGATGGCCAGCTATCTCCTAGTATGCAGCGTGAAGTGACATGCTACAACTTGATATCTCCTTGGCTGCTCTGAACATCTTTATATCAGAACACAGGAATTATTTTGCAGTTTCTGGTAGGTGGCTGTGGTCAAGAGCCTGTCCTCTGCATCTGTTACAGCCTCTTTTTAAGTGCTAATAATAGAGTCTTGTTACTTGTGATCAGTTTGKGTGGTCAAGCTTCATGATACAATGATTATTCAACTGATGATTTAACATTTTTTTTGTATTCTATCAAGTCTTAACACAGCTCTAATAGGCATGCCATTATGGACTAGTCTCTCTCTTTAGTTTCAGTAGAGAAATAGACTTCTATTGATGTGAGGAGGAGAGTAGGCTTTCATGATTTTGAGGGTAGGATTAGAAAGCATAATATTTTGAAGTTCTTAGATTGCTTCAAGATACATGAGCACTGAATGGTCTATATGTAGATTACTAAAGTTGTACAGAGGTAAGTTTTCTATCAAAGAGTAAGACAACTTTTGTCATTAACACCTTCTCTCGGAGGAAATACTAGATACCCACTTGCATATAATGTGTAAATAAACCTCTTAGTTGGATCTTCTTTGCTCCTTTCACAGACACTAGTAATTGAACAGTACTGTGGCTTCAGCCAAGTAAACTATTTAGTGGAACAATTCTATAATGTGTAATAAGAGGAAAATCCATTTACATTTAGTTACAGTGCCACTGAGAAAATCCTGAGACCACTGACAGCTCTGGAAGAAGAAAGATATGTTTCTTATTTGCATTTTGAATTCTGCACACTTACAGTTTTTCCACGTGCTGATCTATAAGTGCTTCTTGAACAAGTCAGTGCAACTGACTTCTAGAAGTCTTCACAATATGGTTAGCTATAACATTCAGAGCTAAATATATATTGGCAAATAATTATGACCAGCCATTACATTGATGTGGGACAGAAGGTTTGTAAGATGAAAATCCTTCTCTTTCTGATTTGTTGCACTGGATATGAGGAATCATAATCCAGTAGTTAAGTTAGCAGAAAGAAGTATTACATTCAGAAAATCTCTTCTTGCTTTGGGGGTCTTGGGGTCTAAGGAAAGCCCTTGGAAGTTAGCATTTTCAAAGCTAAGCCCACAGCTCTGTAGGCCTTAGCCTTAAGTTAGCAGGTAAGAAATATCTGAAGCTTGATGTTGTATGATGGAGAAAATGCCTGCCAGTCAATAATGATTGATTATAAAGAGAATTAAACTTTCTTGTTGCCTTATGAATCTTGTTCCTATCCTTCAGCATCAACAATATCTTTTGTGCATCAAGAAGAGAACAGGTAAATGCATCTTATTCTCCCTTCTTAGTTATGGAAGATAGCTTTAAGCAGATGTCRCTAGTCTCCTTCCCTAATTCGTTAAGTACCATATTTCACAGACATCTAGGGCTAATTCAGTATAAGCAAGGCAGTGGTCAGATGTATACCCGATCCTCCATCCAGGAAGGGTCTTCAGTTGGTTGATAATACCGTTCTGTGAACTTGGTTACAAAATGTCAGAGATTTGCATATGCCAGTCCTTGCTGTTGTGCAGGTGATAATGTATCAAGGAAAGCAATGGGAGGAAAAAGCACAACAGACCAACTCTGATCTTCCTTCCATCGTCTTGGTACCAAAAATGTAAGCATGTGTTTCTGTATCCTAAATCGAAAGGTTTATTTGAGACGCTGCTCTTCAAGGACTCTAAAAAGGCAAGTGGCATTTGTCTGCTTCCCTTAGGAAGGCATTTCTTTTAACTACRTCTTTGATTGGTAAACAATGTTTATACAGTCCTGGGATTTAATGTATTTATTTGAATTGAATAAAGCCAGTTGAATACTTGTTTGGCACTAGGCAACAGAGTATATACATTGAGTGCCAAGAAGAGACTATGCTAAGCTTCAGATGCTTCACATTCCAAACCTGTTACCTTGTAAGTGTAATATTTACCAGATTTCAGTTCAACTAGAGAYGAAGAGCAGGCCTGTGAAGGAGTGGGGAGTTAGGGAGATTTTAAGCTTGAGGAAGAAAAGCTTGAATGAGCTGGTACAGCATGCTGAATTCTTCCTGGGTAATTGACTTAGATGACGACGTTGTAAAGAATAGTCACTCACGGGCAGTTTATTCAGGCTAAAATCACTGTGCATGGCAGTAAAAGAAAAAAAGAAAAAGGAAGGGGAGGAAATGAAAGACCTGTTATAACCATGGATGAAAAACTGTATCAGCTTGGTGGGGGATATTTAAGAGTCAGTTCACATTTGCAAATACAGTGACACAACAGCAGTTTTAACACTTTTGCCCCTGTGCATGCTTTGCTTTCATACCCATATGGCTTTGTCTAGTCACAAGACTTCCCCTGCTAGAGCTCGAGATCATGTTCCATGGCTCAATCAGTGCTTGAAATCTTGTTTACAAACAGAGCTGGTAAATGAGCCAAGGCTGAATGGCTGGAACTCATAAACATTTTTGATTTGAGCAAACTGTAAAATCCAAAGCTGGAGAAGATATGAGGGAGATTGGTAAAATCACCCACATACATTGTGTTTTGGTCTCATCTGAATGCTGCTGGAGAATGATTTCAGATTCTTGTCTACCAAACTGAAATAATTGGTTCTAGTTCTAAAATTGGATTTTATTTGATTATGCCTTCATGCTTTGTAGCTGAAAGAATTGCTGTAATTCCAAATAGGATGTGTTACAATTGTGCAAATTCCTTAATCCTATTTTCCATTCATTTATGTAGTAATTAAAACCATAGTCCTGGAAACTGCTTTCACAGGCAACTTTCATTTGTAGAAGCCTATCTAATTTTATATATTTTATGACTGCATAGTCAGTTTTACTCTCTTTCCCTTCCAGAAGAGGGTGAAAATTGATGGTGTTACCTTCATTAGCAATCTGTGCATTGGCTCTGTTTCTTATAAGTTATACTTACATTCCATTGTACAGAGCCTGACAGTGTAACTGGTTTGKTTTTTTTTCTTTAATTTCATTTTTTTTCTGCTCACCACAAAATGCTCTAATGAAAGAATAATCATAAGCTTAAAGAGAAAGGAAAGTTTTAAGGGACTAATTAAAGTGGGGAAATGGCTCAGTGGTTTAAAGGAATGAAATGATGGGAGAGCTCCAAGTGAGATGAGGCAGCAGAAGAAAGAGAGCTACCACCAACTGTGATGAATGGTAGATGTGCACTTAAAAATGTGGTGATGGGGGTTATGTAAGTGCAAATAGAGAAAGGGAAAGGATAATTCACAATTTACTCAGAAGAGAGCATTTCTAAGGTAAATCACCTGATGCGGTGGTCTGCAACTGTAGGTAACAGGTAGTCCTTTGCCTTCCTCTGCTCAGGAAAGGACATCACCACTTCCAAGTTTCAGGTTAACAGGCTAAGCAACTTACCCTGTTTTTACTATGCTCTTACTTGATATACTCATCCATGACTGAGCAAAGACCAGTGCCCTACTGGGTCGTGTGGGATACACCATTTAATTTGATCTTTGTGCAAGACATGTATGTTAACAATTGTTTTCAGCTGAAACAGTACTCTCTTCCTGCTTTAAAATGAAAAGTATTTTGTGATAGAGGCATGGCTGTATCTAGTTGGAAAWGTAATCCAGGCTGAGGAAGTCTGGAGAGCATTCCTAGCAGGTGCCTAGGTATTAGCCATTTTGACACGAATAGGATGAGCTCAGATGAGATCGTAGGTAAATCGCCCAATATGCAGAAAAAGTTGACACTTGTTTTCATCTCTCCCATGGGTAGTTTGAACAGGAAGGCCAGTAGCATAGGCATGAAAACTAACATCCACTATTACTCCTGCACAGAGGAGTTCTCTCCAAAACACAGATGTTAGGTAAGCTGGGAAAGCAGTAGGGAAAATCATATTGCTAGACTGAGATGCATCAAGGAGTTGATCCTGTGGCTCATAATCTAAGGAATTTCATGAGAAATAAATTCATACCATTTTCCCTTACTGTTAAGGGCTCTGATGCAGGAAGGCTTTTAAGCACATGGCTATTTAGGAAAGCTCATAAGCTGACTTCTGCGGGACTATATTTAATGTGAAGTAAATGCCTTGGCTCTTTCCTGAATCAGTGGTAGGCTTCTAGCCCTGCTATTCTACTGAAGATTCAGACTGATTTTATCACTTATCTGACATACATTCATTTTTAGACAGTTAAATGATCCTGAAAAAGAATACAAGGGAAAATAAAACATTTGACTTTGGGGGGGGAATAAAGGAGAGGGGGGAAATTTTGATTACTCTGTGCTAAGGTAGAGAGACCCATAAAAACAGCAGTATGAACAGCTTAAACTGAATTGTGAAATAGCCTGAGAATGTCTTTTCACTGCCATTTTCTTGATTTCGACACCACTAAGTTTGTCATGTATGACGGCTTTGTGGTTGTTGTGACACTGTTGGAGAAAATTGGATTTGGGGAAAGTTTTCCTAGTAATTCTTTAAATAATTCAAAATGTTTTCCATTTTTTTCCCTCGTCGGCACAGCTTTCTTCTACAGCGGTACATTTTTTGTAAAGTAGATTTTTGTATAGTGTTRTTTCACTGTGGCATTGTATAATCTTGAGGATCTATCCAAGAGGTTTTCAGGCGTCCTCTTGGATTTCATAACAATACTTGTGATTAGAAGCCCTTTTATGTAGAAAAATAAAATGCAGGTGCATGTGCAGAGACTTAAAACGCAGTTCAAGTCACCCAGCACCGGAACGCACAAGTCGGAGCCTGTGATGAGCGTGTTAGCTGTAGGAGCTGCAGGCTTTGCACAACTGACTGCCGGTGAATGGCCTGATCTTAYGGACACACGCGTGTGCAGCTAGGCATGGCCTACCTTCAAAGAAGCACTGAGTGTGGGTCCTTAGAGAGATTAGCCTTTAAATTGTGCTAATTTGATTTCTAGCATTGGGAGTTTATGCCTGTGCTTTTGTGTAAAGCTCGGGCTTCGTCACAGTCCCTCTTGGTGGACTTGCCCTCTGGGGTCTCAGAAGATGCCACTGGGGCTCCCCGGGCCCACGGAGAGYGGGACCCCTTGGTACCGAAGGCAGCGCCGTCTCCTGGCTCTCACTACAGAGAGCGGGGCAGCAATAGCTGGCTCGTCCAACTGGCTGGCCACCTGCTCCGTAAATTTAAATTTTAAGTGGGCTAAGCAAGGGACTTGGGATTTCTGCTGCCTAACATGACCAGCAATTGATTCCTTCACTTACTTGAATTACATAACCGGTCTTAATGTCTCTGTCTGTGGGAAAGGGACAATAACATATTTATATGTTATAAATTATATATTATACATATATTCATATGTATATGTGAAGTCTGCTTATAGACTTCAAAATGTGTTTTGCTCCAGTATAAGCATCTGAAGCATAGTTCACTGCTGGAAAAAAAGAGCATGAGATTGTCCTCTAGTCTCTTGTCCTCTGGTCCCAGCCTCCTTAAAGTGAGTCTGTTAATTTTGAGGTTTTCTGTAGATTAATCCCTTGCATCCTCCTGAAAGGTCTTCAGCCCAACTCGGAGCACGTGACCCTGTGATCACAGTGTTATTTACATTTGGTAGGTGTGGGGTTACTCTGCAGGGCCACCTAAAAATGCTGAGTCTGTGTCTGAAAGTGTCAAAACTAGGCTGCACGGAGGTCACTGAAAGGTACCACCAGCTGTCCGGCGTGCGCTCTAGGAGCTTTAGTTGCAGCTGAAAGAACGCTGCTTTCTTTGCCTGACTTATATTTATAGTGTTGGGTTTATTACCGAGCAATGGTGACAAATCCTTTTAGCACTTGGTGCAGTGTGTTGAGAATGCATTCTTGCTGCCTCCGAGCTGGCCCGAGCAGCCACCTTGGCACCCGACTGCTGTCTCCGAGTGCAGGTGCATCCTGTCCATCTGTGGCAGGTTCCCACTGAAGTTGTTAAGATTCCTCAGTTCCCACGTGCCTGGCGCTGACCTTGTGCCTCGGCCTCAAAACCTTCAGAAATCCCAGAGCTGTGAAGAGAAGAGATATGCAGAACATATGCAGCTATATGTAGATATGCCACGAGTCTTTCTTTCRTACTGAAGGGAAGAACAGATTCATAACAAGTAATGGCTTCACTGAGTCTGATGGATTCAATAAAAGTATGTCTGCCCAAAATACATATTTTTAAATATAGCTGATTAGTAAGTTGGCCCTGAGATAACACCATGAAGTCAATTTTAATCCAGCTGGCTAAGTATCAGCATAAGTGAAATTCATCAGAAAGGTGCCAGGAAGAAGAAGAACAAAAGTCTTTCTCAACCCCCCCCCCCCAACACGCACACACCAACCTTAGTCTATTGTTGATAAGAGAGGGGAAAATATTTTATTGCATAAAAATTTGAAATTGCTTGGTTGGGGGGAGGGAGATGATGACTACTCGGAGTTTTTTTAACCACTGCAGTCAGTACCCCAAATCTCTGTATAAAGCGGTATGATTTACAAGTAATGCAGCTGGACTTACAGTTACGTCTGTTCCTTCGTCCAACCAATGGATTGGAACATCCTCTTGTTACAGGTTGCTTTTGAAGATATCACCACTATGCAACCAGGAGAAAAGAGGCTGGCAAATGAAAGAAAGAAAAGGTCCTTGTCTTTGTTACGAGGAAAATTGTTAGTCAATCTTGTGAATGATAGAAAATTAATCTAATCTGTTTTAAGTCAGTGAAGTTAATGCAATCACAAACACTCAGCTCAGCAATGCGGGCAAGTCAAAAGATCTGCATTTGCCATTGAGTGAAGGCTGGTTTGTATTCCCTGATGGTATTTTTTTTTTAAGGAGAGATAAGAGAGTGTACCTAGTTTATGGTTCCTAGCTGAAAGAGGAGCAGCACTCCATGGAGAGAGATGAAAGACACTAGGAGTATTTTTCTTACATTCCAGTGTAAGCAGAATAGCAAAGTACATACCTGAGAATTTTCCAAACACAACACACATCTATTTACATATTCGATTTCAGTGGTGATACATGATAATCTGGGATTTTATTCAAAGGATCCTGATGGTGATTTGAGAGGAGTTCTTCTTCCTTGAATGTTCACAAAATAACTGCTGAAAGCTGRAGGACCTTTTGTTGGCAACCCAAATCAACAGAGAGCATGAGGCAGAGGGGCTGAAGACGGTTGTCTTGTGTGAAAATCCTCTTTAAAAGTGTGGRGGTGAATTCCTGGGCCATTTGAAAGTGGTGGAAATGTTTTGGTGATGACTTCAGTAGGGCCAAAACATCACTCAGATTTCTGAGAGGCTTCGGTAGCTTTGTAAGTTGTCCTGATGCCTGCTGATGGATGCAGCAGCTTTGCTGTTAGCTTGTCACACATCTTCCTAGCAGGAAAGGATCTGACAGTTCCCATCAGGAACATGCAGTTGTGGGACCGCTGCGGTAGCATGAGACCCRGGAATGAGAGACGCGCTCTCCTTCTGGAGCAGCCGGCAAAGCTGCTGGGTTTACTTGTGAAGATGTTTTTTTTCTCTCACTATTAAAATCGTAGCATTGTATAAACAGCAGTGAGATTCTAAGGGGTTTCAGTTTGGGAAAGAAAGCAGCTCTGCCATTTCTTCCCACTGTATGCTTTAACCTGCCATGAAATTGAGATGACTTCGTTGAGAAGCAAAGATAGTTAGCAGCACAGTTTGTATTTACAGWCCCTTTTGGCTTCTCTGCATGAAAGGAGATGTGTAAATAGGACTCTGAAAAAAGGGGAATTGGGGTCATACCTTTCAGACTTTTAAAACGCTGGAAGATTTATATATGTACCTGAAAGATAGTCCAGCATGGAAAAAATCAGCATTTGCAGCTCTTCRTAATATTCTTGAGTAATTGGGTTGCTTCAATTAAACATTGCTCAGCTGCTCGAAATTCAGACCTGAAAACAGTGCTTCTGTGATGCTTTAGTGTTGTTTGCATTGCCCAGCCCCTGCGTTTCAGCTGGAAGGGTGAGAGCAAGCCAAGCGCCTAAAAGGATTTAAGGCAAGCRGAGAGGAGAGTCTGGTGAGTTTTTGTTGTGGAATTCCTCTTCAGCAGATTCATTTCCGAGCAATCTTAAAGGCAGCATCAGAGAGCGCACACGGGGCACTGCACATCTGAGAGAGACTTGCAAGTATTTACATGCTACATGCTAGCTGACCCAGTTTTCCTTTTACTTCAGTTTTTGCAAGTAGGCAAATAGCTGCTCTTTCCCAGACAGGAAGATCAGTTGCAGGTCTGTGCTGTGTGTTCTGCTTCATCCGAAGAGGTGTAATTTGGAGGGGCGGATTCATAACTTGGGAAGATTTCCGTGTTCATTTTAAGAAGCAGGAGCATTCAACATTGGTCACACCGTCTGCCTTCAGTCTGTCACGGTGCCACTACCAGCGATTGCTTGGTCCTATCTGTACTCTCCATGCTTTGGGCAGACGTACAGAGATCCATTAATGATTTTCTGTTCCCAGCACTGTAATGGTACATGTTGCTCACACACCAGATATAATAGTCTAGGGTTAGCAGTGACAAAAGGTGAGTTTTGAGAACATACTGGAATCAGAGTGGGAAAAAAATAGTTTTGAGTTTTGTTTTAAGGGGATTTTTTTTTTCCTAGAAGAGACCGGACAGTTTCCCTTTTCGTTTTAGCCAGAAGTTTCAGCAAGTGGAGTCTGGCTTCTGATCATCCTCCAAGTTCAGAGGTTTGGATCCAGGCATTTGATTCAGCGCTCTGTACTTATTTAGTCTGACTGTTCTAAAAGTTAATACTCACAGAATTATATTTTATAGCAGAAATGATCTGGGCAGTCCTCACTTTCTTAAAGCTGCAGAAGAAAAATGTGGATTCTTAGAGGAATGTAGTCTTATTCAATAGAGTGCACTCCTGGGACAGGAGAATTTCTAAAGAATCAGGACTGTGACTTGTAATTGCCTCACTACTACTCTGTGGCTGTAGTAGTAACGACAAAAATTTTAGAAACCTCCGTGGTAATTTATCCTAACACATGTTTGAAGATGTAAACCTCATGTGCACTGTCTCCAGTCCTTATTTTCCGATYTCTTCCTATGCATTCCACAGATACTTCCCTTCTATTCAGGACAATCTATACAGCCTRTACTTCAGACTTCCCCTTAAGTAAATAGTATGGCTGTGTGTGGAAGGGCTGTGCATTGATGTATACATTTCTTAAGTATTTCTCTTCCGATCCTGAAACACATTCAGATTCTCTGATCTTCTTTGCAAATGTGCAGTTTTGGGGGAGAGGGAGGGAGGCCAGAGAAAGACTTAGGCTGCAGTTCCTCAGGCAGACTGCCATGCAGTCTGACTCTGAAAAGAGTTACTCTGTGAGCATCACTTTTTGATTGCATATTACATTGTACATTACATATAACAAATCAGAGCTGAAAGGGGGTTGCATCTGTTGTAGGTAGTGATTTCCGCTGACATTTACACGTCGCTTACTGACCAACCCGCCTCCGTCGCTGTCACTTGCTAGGTGTCAGGGTGCAGAAGGTAATGGAGCAGGCATGGGCAGTAGCTCTTTCTCTGAACTGCTGTTGCTGCCTCTGCTGTTACAGTACGTAGCTTTGATGGGGTATTCCTTTTTTAATGGTTCAGTCAATTGCAGGGAAGGGAAGAGCAGAGTAGCCGATCCCACTGACATCTGGTGACACTGTAGTTAGATGAAGGCTGTAGATAATATACWGTGTCAAAGAGAGGGGAGAAAAGATGCACGGGGGATTCTTACAACTTTTCTGCTCTTTTGGTAGTTTGCTTTTTGTGTGTAGCCTAGTGGCTTGGCTTCTAGTCCTGCAGATATGTTTTTGATTTTTTTTTTATTATTTTCTACATACGTGGCTATTCTCTAGCTCATGGGGACTGACAGAGAGTTTTTGCTGTGTGTTCTTGTGCAAGGTGAGCCAAGAGGCAGACAAGATTTAGGGTCAGTTTTCTGTACTTCTTAGCTGGGATTAAGTTGGGACTAGTTGGCCAAGAGATCCAGTTCCATTTCAGTGGCAAAACCCACAACCGATTTTCAGAATGTCACAAGAACTGCTGGGCTCCTTGAAAATCAGGCCAGAAACATCCAGTTGCAGTTACTTCTTTGGAGACCTCTGATTAAAAAAAAAAGAGAAAAAAGAAAAAAAAAAAAAAAANAAAAAAAAAAAAAGAAAAAGGAGGAAGAAGAAGAAGGAGAAAGAAAACCTGGTCTGGTCTTTCAAATCTGGCTTAATGCACAAAAGGGGTTAATCCATTTGTGTTAGCAGCACATTAGCATCTGTAGCCCAATCTAGGAAATCAGTCTTTCTGTGCCAGCATGTACCTGCATTAACTCGCGGTTCCCTTGCAGCAGCAGTATGTCAGACAGCAATGCCGTCCTCACAGGAGGGTGATGATGCAGACTGTATTGGGGGCTTTTGGCTATGTTTTCAGATAAAGCAGAGTGCTCCTAAAATATTTCTCTTTGATATTAAGTTTCATTCTCCTTCGCTTTCTGGGTGATGGAATAGCCATGAACCTTTTCAAGAAGGATTTGTTATGGGAATCTGCCATACTCCAGACTTCTTGGCTGTTAGTGTTGCATCTCAAAGGAGATGGACAAATGTATATGATCTTTGTCCAGCAGTTTTGTTTTGTTTCCCCCTACGGTACCAGTAGGAAAAGGAAGAGATAAAAAGAGATGCCATAGCTGATTGTTCCGAATTAATATCTTGTCTGTCTTGGGTTTTTAGCTGGTATGGATAGTATTGATCATTTTTCAGATTGAGACTTTAGAGACTAGTAGCTTCCTGGAAATAATTGCRAAAGGGTGACAGAGATGGACCAAAGGGAAAAAGAATTAAGTGGAGAGTTTCTGACTGACTAGATTCAGTTAAATCAGGCAGTTGAGTGATGCAAGAAGATTACAGCCCTTTTTACCAAGGTCTCCAGACCAAATTAAGGAACATCGGATGTCAGTTTCAGCTGCAGCATTTAAATATGACTGAGGTTTAATTTGCAACATGATTTGGTCCAGTCCAGGGAGAACAATTAAAAAAATACAGATCTAAAATGCTTCTTGTTCTTAGACTCTTAAAGCTGCAATGGTAGCTTTTCTTGGCGGGGTTTTCTTGATGCTGGCTGTAGGAGTCATACAGCTCCAGTGCGCGTAGAGAAGAAGTGGCACAGATTAGGGAGCATGTAACAAGACGCTTTTCTCTTTGTGTCCTCGAAATGACCCTCAGAGCGAAGCCAAAGACATAAGCCATTTTGTGTCACGAATCCTATGCAGCAGCTTTGCAAGGGCAACGCCAACGATTTGAGTTTTATTTTACTGCCTCTCTTTGTGCGAACACAACCTAATCCCCAATTATGATTTTCCAATGGCTGATCACGCTGCCTCCATTGCCTTGTTATGCCAGTTGCATTTTGACCCAAAGACTACTGTGGGATATTTTTCTCCATTATGGAAATCAAGAATACAAAAGACAGTTGTATAAGAATGTCGAAAGTCCACCAAAGCCCGGAGCAGTAGCAGAAGCTTGATAGATTTAATTACTTCGATAACTGGAAGCCAGACCGCCAGTTTACTGTACAGTTGAAGTCAGAGCTTTGGCAAGTCTTTGGTTGCTTCAAGATGGTGAAGGAATGAGAAAGTAGCAGCAAAACGAGAAGCCCCTTGTCAGATTTTAAGGAGCACATAATATGATCAATCATATCGTCAGAAAATTCTTTCTTGGCCTAGTTGTACCTAATTCTCCGATCAGGAGATCATCTTCTCTCCCTCCCCCTCCGTATTTTCTCATAGAGGTCAGTATGTTTTTAAGGAGGAATAGCAAGTGGTTTAGCAGTGGAAGATCCGTCACAAGCTCTGGTAATTATTCGATTATAAATTTGTGCCCACCTAGACCTCGATTGCTTTATATTTTGTGGGCATATAGAGCTTGACAGAGACAATGTAGGCCGAAGAATAAAGTTTGTATTTGTACTACCTGAATACTASCAAGCATTTTTGCTCTGGCAGCCTAGAGTTTGCAGAGAGCTTGTGACATTTATTGAGTCCTCATGGCATAATAATTACAAATAGGGATTCTCTGCTGAATGTCAGGCGCACAATGTGTCTTCATTAAAAAGAAAAAAAATGATATAAAAAGAAGTTACTGAAATAAGAAAGCATTGTCAGGATTGGCTACTGTTAGCATAACTGGTGAAAGAAAGTCATGTTTAAATAGCTGCAGTAGGAGTCCCGGTAAGACTAGAGTTATGTTTCTTTGATTTTCCCCTTTGGAATAACCTCGTGACTTTAAAATCTGTTTTCTTAGTGAAGGCATGTTGAGGCTTCTCCATTTAATTGCCGTGACAGATCTAGCAATCAGTATTAGTGGTATGGGAGTGGAAGCGGTTTCATTTTTTAGTCTTTAGTTGTTCTGGTATTTAAAAGGATCGTTCAGCAGTTGGACCCTCAACCTGTTCTCATTCTCTCTGAATTTTTGCTGAAGAAATCTTTCTCTTCCTCTATTTATGCCTGTCTCTCTCTTGCTAAGTGTCAGCTATCCACAGCTACTTAATGCAGTAAATAACAAGATTAAGTGCATCAGGGAGTATGGAACTGTGCATCATCTATGCCACTTTGCCGTGGATAGATATATGTCTGTGATAAATTCCTAGCTAAGAGTCTTTTTGTATGTGTTCCTCACTAACAAAAGGTGCAATAACAGAACAGATATGCTTTGCATTATGCTCTCAATGCACATATATCCTCTTCTGTGGGGAAAGCTACTTCAGAGCCATTAAGCCTCAGCTGAAAACAGTATGCACTATGTTCCCAGTAGTTTTATTCTGACTTTCAGCACAATGTCCCTGCTGACCTCAATAGCAAATAGATGCTGACAGATATAGATAATAATTCATTGGCAGCTTTGAAGGTGACAACTGGAATATTAAAGCAAATCTGGAACTGGACACAGGGCCAATGCAGTGTCTCTTACATTGCTTTAATGCAGTCTGACTCTGAAGACTTGCTGCAAGAGGCTGCAAATGATGTCTAAATAGAGAGCTATGCAAGTATTTCTGTCCAAGAGCACTGATTAGCTAATGGATGTGTTCATAACTTCATGTCACAGCAGGATAGAGTTTCAGAAAATAATGGAAAGCTGATGTACAACTGATTTACCTCTAAGGGCCAATCTGAGTTCTCAAATGTAACCTGTAGGCCCCCGTAATTTGGTTCACTGTATTTACATATATCCACTGTCATTCTAGAGAGCCTGTTTCCAGCATGATTCTGCAGTCACGTCAGGGTCAGGAGGGGTCAGCAGAGTAATTGGCCGTGAGCTTTGGGAATCCAGATGGGTTAGACAAGTTTCTAATTTCTTGGAGAGACTTTCCATGGAAAAGAGAAGAGGATCTGTGACCTGAGTGTGCCAGACAGGACAGGATCCTGCTGAAAAGATGAGCAGTTTTAGCTTACACGTTGCCCTTCCTTCCATGTTGTTGAGCATGCTGCTTCATTTACCACATTTTGATGTCATTAAAGGGATGTCTGGCCTGGCTCGTGACAAGAACCCATATGTTGATCAGAGAGTAAAATTCAGGCGGGGAAGAAACAATGTCATGTTATGCAAGGAGGCTGCTGCTTGTTAAAAAAAAAAAATAGGATTTGCTATCAGTGAGTTGAAATCTAAACAGCCTAAATGGTCCTAATAGTTACAGGGTTTAGGGAAGCTTGCCAGAGCATAGAAAGCATAACAACTGCATTTAATAACAATCAAGCTACTCTTATAAATATTTGCATGTGCTGCTTCAAAGCCTACTACATGGTCATTCATGTACWGCAGTCAGAAAGAAGATGAGGAAAAAGAAGAGGGAGAGGGAAAAAGGGACACTCCATGTTTTGTAGCTGCTGTAGTAAAGAATGGGCACAACACCAGACAGAAAAGAAAAAGGAAAAGAAACCCTCCAAAGTTTAATAAACACAAAAGGAAATAAAAATAAATCTTTGGAGCATTTATTACAAGCCCTTGATGGAAGGATTAGAATGAAGCTCTCAGCCTTTCCAGTGTGGGTGTATGTGTGAAGTCGGCCTGTCTGGCTTCCTCCAGCAAGAACAGAAAAGTTGTTTACATTTCCTAACTAGCACTGTGCATATAATTAATTTTTTGATTCAATAGGAGAAATGAAAATTCCAGGGGGGAAACTCTAGTTTGGATACAATTGAATTGAGGTCTTTTTTTCTTGCCAGAAACAAAGCCCAAATCCTAAAAGTGCTATATCAAGCAGAATGTTTTGTTTCTCTTGAAATGTCGGTACACTCAGTACTTGTGAGAAAAGCAATGGAAATGAAGGGCTTAGTTCATCAAACACGACTGTTAAAGGCAAAAGTGTCATCCTTTCGTGGAGCAGATCCCTGACTTGGGGAGTATCTCTGGGAGGAAACAAACTCCTTCATTTCCCCCTTTCGGTTTAAGGGAACTTGAATCCATCGCTCTGCCCTGCCAGGAGCCATGCCTAGGTGTCTGTATGCTATTTTGGGCAGCTGGTCACAGAATGTGGTCAGTCTTTCCTGTTGACACTGTTTCATCTGTAGAAGTATTAATTGGAGCAATATCATGGGCAAGTATCACACTGCTGACTGCACTGCTCAGTATTTTGGAGAGGTTCCCTGCATCCCTCCTGCTGGTGCTACTCTGCTCCRTAGGAGCAGGGCCGTTTTCTGTCCTAGTTGTTAGCACAGGAGCTTAGAGGGTGCCTGGGTTTCAGCCTTTCCCCCAAATTGGACAAAGTCAGTAAGAAGCCCAGAAACCGCGCTGTCCTTGTGCCCTCAGCAAGCAGTCACGTACCACAGTACTTTTTAACCTGGAAGTTTGGACTCCTGCGTGAAAGAGCCGATGAGGTTTCCTCTTGTTCAAGCAAAATAAGAAGAAAAGAAATAAGCCTGTGATGCTCATATCTTGATTAAGTGTTGAGAGTGCTCAGCTGTTGCACTAAAGGGAGGTGGAGGGATGCTACTTTTACCTTCTCCAACTGTGTTTTGTAACTGTTGTCTCAACTTTACTATGGTGGTTGTGACTATGATTATTACAGCTGGAAGTCTTCAGTGATTTGACATTGAATTAATGAATAATTTAAAGACAATAAAGATGAAATCTTTGATTACATTTACTATTCTCTCTCTCCAAAACAAAAGAAAATTATGTTTTCTTAGCTAYGGGAAACATATTGATTTAATTCCACTCATTAGTGATAATCTTTCAAAGAATACTTAAGGAGCCTGCTCTGTAACAGCGTAACTGTGTTTGCAGGCTAGCTTACTCAAAGCTAAGCTGGCATCTCCTGAAATCATTGGGCCAAAATCAGAGGGGAGCCCAGATGTGTCCAACTGAGTCTGAATTGRTACAACTGTCAGGTTAAGGGGGAGTCACAAAAAGATATAAATTGCATCAACTGAAATCACTTAAAGGCTAATCCAACACCTTGTAAACTCAATACGGTTCTCTGTCCTGATGTTTAAGTTTCATGTAAACCCTAGTTCTGCAGTCAGCCATTCTTTTACAGAAGAAGAGCTCCAGTCAGTAAGAATGC
>NW_028185339.1:1787618-1794414 GCF_003343005.1 Rhea americana | reverse complement strand
CTGTCCATGAATAAAGCCTCTTTCTGAATTGACTCCTGTGGATGCTATTGTGGGTGATAGAATAAGTAAATTAGATTTCTTCTGTAGGTTTTTGCAGAGTGTGAAATTTACCTTGCAGAAGAAGAAACTTCTATAAGACAAGAATTCATTCCTTTCAGATTGTTGGTGCCTAATAAACAKTAATCTGTGAATGTATATCTAAATCTAATTCAATCTAATCTAAAACAGAGAAACAGAAGGAAAACAAGAAAATACCCCTACAAAGACAGAGYGAGGAACCTGTAGATATAAATCAGAAACTTAATTTAAATCAAACAGGGTTAAATAGGATTTTCTGAATATGAAATACAGTAAAGATGAGCAGGATTTGTGTGTGCCAGGGCAAGTGCTCATGTACTAGTTTGGCTTATCGACAAGGAATGCAATTGCAGGCTGATGCCTCAAATAAATGACAGGGAAGGACAACTTACAACTCATCCTGGAAGCATCAATCATATATATACATATTATTATGCCARATTATATTCTTCGTAGGATTAGGTTTGACTGAAGAACAAGTGGTAGTCTCAGAGYTTCCTATAGCAGAAAGGTAAATTTAAGAGACTGTTTCTCCTTTAAATGGGGATATAACCTCTGAACTGCATAGCTTTTATAAACATTTTCAAAATCTGTCAAAATTAAGATGACCGTTAAATAAGGTCAAGCTTTTCTTAGAAGGCCTTCATCGAGAATTTTGAGAGAGACCAACACTAATGTATTACTCAAGCTTCATGTTTTTCTTTGAGTTCTCATTGTAAGATTGTAGCACAAAAATTTGTCAATAAGAYTGGTAGGCAAGAATACTGATCATGATGCAGTTTACTTTAGAGCACTGCAGGTGTGGAAATTTGAGAATGCTYCTTTATTATTATTAATTAAAGGGGACCATAAGGAAGCGTGGGATTTCCTGTTCGTATTTGTACCTCTCACACATTTGGCCGTACTGAGGAGCTCCTTTGGGAAGTACTTTCAGCAGTTTTTTTGAGCATTTCAATGACTTGTCTTCTCTCACAGTGCATCTAGAGTTKAGACTTAAAATTGTCCTTTATCATCTGAAGATTTTCTCATATCTAGGATTATTTTAGGAGTGCTCACCTTCTGTCTTGTGAATATTGTAAAGACATTAAATATTTTKCTTTATTCTTCTCTTGACTGACTTGTAGTTGGTACTTATTCTGCAGTTAGTCTAAGCCTAGAAAGAATTATTTGAAGAGCTACAACAACCTGCATATTAAATGTGTTACTGAGAATGGTGCTTCTTTGTATTGTCTGGAGCAGCTACRTTGCTCAGAAGCAATATATCAGCTCAGAAAATGCATTCAGATTATAATAACAATGAGTCTAGAGACTCTGAATATATGCAATACAGTTTWTAAATTGTTTATTTGTATTAGTAATATGCATATGTATTATTAAAGGTTTAGGCAAGTTATCTTTTATCATTAACAGCTAGAAATAAAAGTAAATGCATTAGATTTACCTTCTCCAATTGCTCTACATAGAAAATACATATWGTGTGTATTATGTCTGTTAAAAAATATGCATATTCCACAAGAAAGTACTTTATTCCATCAATAGAGGAATGGGTTAATGTCCTGGATAGCTGTGAAACTGAGGGAAGGTGCTGAGCAGGAGATCTCACTAGGCTTTCTGACAAAGCCTGGCTCTTCCGTGGAGGCTTAGCTGCTCACCTCTCTGCTGTGGAGGCTGTCTCCTGGCACTGCGCGGAAAGCCCTGAGTTACTGACTAGTGGGAAAATGCAAAGTTCTGGAATTTTTATCTGAAGTCTCTCTGTTGTCGTGGCCCCAGAAAAGCCTGTGAAGTTWGCTTTCTCTGCTGAGAATCTTCGCCTCCCCCACTTACGATACAATTTTCATCTTTCTTCCTTTTYTATATACATTTCAGTTTTTAAAATGTAAGAGGAGAGGAAACCTTTCCGTCAGCTTGAATGGAGATTTTATCAGGCCCTTTGAGACATTTCGACTCATCTCTGACTTTGGCTCRCTGTGCCCACTCCGCAGTTTGAGGAAACTTGCCAAACAACAGGGTGTGGAGAGTGTCACACATACAGAGCGTGTTCAGAGGCCCTACACATGGTTTTCTGTTTGTGCTTTTGGCCAGAATTAGGTGGAACAGCCTGAGATAATCACTGAACCCTTTAGGGTAATTGGAATTATGCAAAAGTACTTTGCTTCGTAACCTCAGTCAGGATTTACAATTGGGAAGGAAGAAGAGACTGTTTTGAAACCTAAATTGATACATTTAACACCATTATTAACGAATTGATTCAGTTTTTCCAAGTGTTTTTTCTGCTCTTCCCTCATGTATAATGAGGAGTGGTTATGTTTGTGACTTTTGCTGCTTCCAAGCAATCAAAATGAATGTAATTRTATTTTTGCCTACTATCTTCTTGTCTTTTTATTCCCTTTTTTCTTTCTTCTCCTCTATTCCTACTCTGGTTATTGTAATCAGAATAAATATTTTTTTCCACTAAAATTCTTTTGTAACTAAATAGAGAATAAAATCTGAAGCTGGCTAATTTATACTTTATCTATACTCCAGATTCAGGGGAGACATGGGATTCAGAAAACATACAGAACAAATGATCTGCAGTTACATTTGTCTTCTTAGCAGATCCAATGAACTGTATGCAAGTCTGAAAGCATTTGCCAGACACCAACTGTTATAAATTTTTTCCAATTTATTAGTATCCAGGATTTTCCACTAGTATGTTGAAAGAGCAGGGTTAAATGCACACCCTGAAATTCAGTTGGAAATGGTTGTTAATCTCTACTAATTTGMTATTCCTATAATCAAACACATGTGGTCTGTTTGTTTTTGGGGGGGGGGTTAAATCGTTAATAATATTAAATTGGCCATTGGAAAGTGAATCATGCTACAGATATTTCCCTCACTGGTTCCTGAGGCTGTCTTGTATTACAGTGGTTGAAAGAACAATGTACTTTATCATTTTAAAAAATTACACTGACTTCTTGCAGATGCCATCCCACCAAGCTATTACAGCCTTTACTTCAGAATCGTAAGATTTGACGTCTCAGCGATGGAGAAAAACGCTTCCAACTTGGTGAAGGCAGAGTTTAGAGTCTTCCGACTGCAGAACTCAAAGGCACGGGTGTCGGAACAGCGAATAGAACTGTATCAGGTAAAGCTCTTGCTCTGCGTTGTTGCGCCGCTGCCTCCTCGCGATGTTCGCCGGGCCTAACGCACCTCRCGTTTGCACAGATGTGATGCCTCTGACTTCAGCGCAGTTACTTCTGGTCTAAATGTTGCTGAGTARGGAAAGGATCAGGCCTCCCAGGCAAAAGGCTTGGCCGAGTTGAAAAACTAATTTGAGGTGTCTTCAGTGAGCAGCCTAGTAAATTACTAAGAACAGTAAAATTTTACTCTTCCCTATCATTTTTCATTGCAAAATCTCAAAGTGCTTTGTATGTATGAATTCTTTAGTTTTCACAGCACTTCTATGAGGTATACTAGCATTATACCCATTTAACAGGTAGAATAAACCACAGGGAAAAGTAAGTCTCATTTTTTAAAAGCAACCTCCCGTTTCCTGTGCCTCTTCTGGAAACATCTTCCAAAATCATATGAAACTTTTCTAGGAAGTAGGACATTAAGGACTCAGGACRCAGGACTCTAAGCTTCACCACAGAGTAACAGAGGAGGCTTTTTAAAGTTAACTGTTGATGTCTGGCCTTAAGTAAGTGATGGAACAAGATATCAAACAGTAACCCTAAAGCATCTCCGTCTCCTAGCACCTGACCTATAATRTAGTGTACACAGGAGAAGTGAACTTCCTTTTCTGTGGCCTGTGCCCTGGATAAGGCTATTAACTGTTCCTTGCAGAAACRTCATTGTCAACAGAGTTTCAAAGCGGAGCAATTTCAGGCTGATTCGTTTCTGTAGGGTGGCCCAGGGGTTGAAGTGAGAGAACGGGGAATTCTCTTAGTGAGGAAAGAGAGAAAGAAAATGACTGGATGACTCCAGTTTGTTTTAAAACTGCATTGCACACACCAACCAACGACATTAGATGATTYATAAACTTAGTTAGATGGTGTTATCACCAATGAAGCAAATTCAGTCCTGTRTAGGAACCATCATAGCCACCCAGAACAGCCTCTATATGTTAACAAGGTTTAGTAGAGGTTCTCCTAGCTAGGCAGTGCATAATGTAGCACACACTAAACTCCATAAAAGTCAACTGCACAGAATCTGCATGCTTGTTTGTGYAAATCTTTTCCAAAGCGTATTTCATCTAGAGCTAGTTTCTCAGTTAGTTACTGAGAAACACCACCAAAAAAAAAAGAAAGGGGGGGGGGGTTTACTTACAACAGTTTTATGCGGAGCAARCCTTACGGTTGTTTCAGCAACCTGGGACTTGTTCTGCAGAAAACTCTGCTAGGTAAGATGCCATTTTGTAAAACAGAGCACACTGAACTCTGCTTTGGCTGTTTTTCTGTGTTTTTCCCATTTCTGTTAGCTGTGCCTGAGTACTGCCTTGAATTTACAGTCCAGTTCAGGACTTAGGGTCTGGTTCAGATCCCATGGGTTCAAATTTGAGTTAGTGTTCTCCCACACTTTCCATATTCACATTTTCCATCCCAGTGTGCTCAAGTGCAAATTATATTTCTAGGTACCAGAGACAGGGGAATTCATGTGCTAGCTAAAGTGACTGTGTAAGCCAACCTGAGAGACCAACAGCAGRAAAAGATGCACGCGACTCTTTGAACGTAGCAGAAGCGTGATTCCCAACTGAATGTGGTCAGAAGGTGGTCACTGAATGCTTGACTGTAAGGTTGCAACCAGGCTGTGCAGCCTGAGAACAGGCTGGGAGAAAAGTTGACTAAACACTGTGTCATTTGTTAAAAGATAAAACTAACAGGAATCTTTGATGAAYGTTGCTGATATTCTCAATTTATTACAGTAATCACAGGGAGTTACACTACATCTCCCCATGACGTTGCCCCACCAGCCTGTAAAAGCAGTTGTTTGTTCTGACTTGACCTCACTGTTCAGACATCCTAGAGGAGACAATAATATCTTTGGGCTTCCTGTTGTTTTACTTTTGAGAGTTGTTAATCAGCCACCTGAAAGGAGTATGCTGAGCGTGCCAGAGCTCAGCTCATTGCATTACCACGTTTGAAGAATGTGGGATACAAAGGGTTCAGCAGAGGTAGAGAAGAAAGAGCCTTTGCTTGGCTGAGAATTTGCCTTGTGATGAGAAACAGCTGGAGCTTATTTGAGAGAGCATGACTCCAGCAAGCCTGTGCCCATGGAAATGACTGCCACCTGCATCTAGGGCTGGTATGTTAGTCCTTTATATAGCTGATGAGTAAAGCAACTTACTTTCTGGATTGGGTGAGGGACAGTGAGTGATGTGTTAGATGAGTAGTGCGTGCAGGTTACTGCAGAATTAAATCTTTTCTGTATCAAATAACAGCAAGCCAAAGGAAGCTAGCAAATGTTAGATATATTATTTTGCTTCTTTGCCTGTAGAGGGGCAAGCTGTCTCTGGAGCGTTTTTCTTGCAGAGCACCTATCAAAATGATAGAGCTGCCTGTTAGTGCTTCTTGCTTTATTTCTTATAAGCTCCAGATACTGTGTAGCCTTCACCTTTCTGCTGTTTCTTTTCTTTTCCTTCAGTCATATTTATCACTTCTTGCAGTCTGGTATGCAGCTTTCTGCAAAAGCTGATATTCAGATATTCGTTTGCTTCTGTGATGGCTGATCTGAAGTGCATGGATTCCTTATTACAACTCTCGCTGTAGGAGAATCACGGTCCATAAATACTGCGAAGTCTGATTTCCATCACACTTGAGGGTAGCATGCAGTGAGTGTTTCACAGGAGAAGCAAAAGCAGGGAGAAGTTGGAGAGAAGGGTGTAAAAATCAGAATATGACTCTTAGCGAGCAGAAAGAATGTAAGGCAGCTGAAAGTGGAGAAAGGTGGGTGGAGGTATTGGTGCCTTGGTGATGCAGGAGGAACTTCAGAACAGTGCAGTGATGGGAGTATCAGAAAAGAACAAATACGTTAGAGTAAAAGAGGAGAATGAGGAAGATGCACATCTCAGTAGGAGTGAGAGAGGCAAATACATTTTCCAAGGGTTGAAGAATATTCTGGGCTTCTGTGCTTCCAATATTAAAAGCCATGCATGGACAGAGCCTCACAGAGGAGATTGCTAATAGAGTTGGCATGTGTGCCTAATGTTCCTCCTCCACACATAAACACTGCTTTCTGTCTTCTTGTAAGATGTGTGCTGGCTGGGTTTGCCAGGGCTCTGTCCAGAAGGAGCAATGTGATTTTTTTTTCCTTGCATAATCAACACTTAATTACTAGTTTTTTTGTTTTTTTTTTTTCCTCCCACCAAGTTCAGGGGTTGCTTAGTGTTTTGTTTTGTTGAATTCCCCTTGATGAGGGTTTTTATAATTCTTCTCACTTGTTTCAGGGACTGATTGTTCATGTGTCTCCTCCTCTTTCTATGTCAAGCAGAAGGAGGAGCAGAAATCATCTCGGGAGAGTAGGAGCTCACCTGTTACGATTCCTTGGGAAAGCAGCCTCCCTGGACATGTGCAGATCTTTTGCTCTCCTGGAGCACTCTAATTCTATCCAGTGGCAAATTAATAGTGTTATGCACCAGTGGTACCGAAAAGACAGTAATACTCTGAATTTTAGGAGTGGCTAGAGAGGCAAGCAAACAAAATACACATATTTCTCTTTCTGATTTTTTTTTTTTTTTTTT
>NW_028185339.1:1763824-1787587 GCF_003343005.1 Rhea americana | reverse complement strand
AAAAAAAAAAAAAAAGAGACTGCACCTTTTTGTCTAAGCTTCCCCAGGGCTAGCACTTGGCTCTTTATTCCAAACCACATCAGAAAAGGACTCTGTGTCCTTGTTTGCACAGGTTCCAGTAAGGCAGTTTGGGGCTATTTGGCATGAYGAGCCCATGCCACTGTGGCCTTGGAGCAGAAACAGCAGGACCCTGTCTCCACCTGTCTCTGCTGTTAGCTCTCCACTACGTCAAACAAGGCCCTCGACAGCATTGTACAMCGTGCTTTCCTCCAGTGTCGTGTCTCAAATGGTCCACTGAAGCCAGTGGGTGACTGGTAATCCCTGAGAGTGGAAACGGTTTCCTTTAATGTCTGTTTTCACCAAGAATACTATCCTTGGTATTTAAGGATTAGTCTGCCAACATCTGTGTGTTCCTGTACAGATGGGAAGCACAGTGCACATATTAAGTGATCTTATGATGGAATATAATAAAAGAAAACTCACAGAAGTAGGAATTGTTTTTCTATAAGATAGCCAGGAAGAGAGAGCAGCTTTTTTATCTATGGTAAATGAAGCCACAGAGAATTACACTTATTAAGGACATTATCCTTTCTGGTGTTCCTTTTCCCTGAAAGTGAGGGTTAATACGTTCATCATGGTTGCTGAACATCAGCACTTTGGAGAGTGGGAAGCTGGAGGGAAGTAAGGCGGCGGAGGCTCAGATGCAGAGCTCTTTTGTGCTTCTTTTCCCAAGTATGTTCATGTGATGCACTTTTTAACATACATGAAGTCTTCAGAAAATATTAAGAGGATAAAGTACTTTGGGGCAAGGGAGGAGGAATAATATTAAATAAACAAGTTTTAGCATCCTCCAGTGGGCCTTGCTATGTTTTTAAAGATTTATGCCAAATGCGGGCTTTATTGGAATTTGATCAGATAAAGCTCAGTTGTTATGGGAATGTCTTTGTTCATCAGTTTTCCTGCCTGCTTTGAAGACTTCATCACATCTTTCTTTTATTAAGGTGCTTCTGTATTTATGAATAAAGCTCCYGCACCGTTCAGAAAAAGCTTGTCTTTTATGAATAAGCATTCCAGAAAATAAATAGGCATCACCACAAAGCTGGACAAGTGAAAACCCTGGGAGGGTGAAAAACAGTTGTTCAACGAGTGTTGTGGTATTGTTTTTAAGGTAGTTTTATTATTGTATAGACTGTCAAACAATAACAAGTAGTAATTGCTTCCTATGGAAACCATGCCATGTTTTGGTAACGCATCATAAAGCATYGTGAAAAATGCGGCTGAAATGCTGGGTTTTGTTGTTGTCGTTATCTGAGGCTGCTGGATGTGTGGGTACCTGCTAGGCTGTGGAGCAGGGGAATGTACCACGTGAAATATTAGAGGAAGAGACAGCTGAGTCAGAGTAAACATACTGCACCAGGTTGAAGCCCAAGGGGAACATCAGTTTGCAGTGAAGAATTTGAAGAAAGTGGGAGCAGAACTTTGGCCCTTTTCTCCTTTGTCAGGAGAGCCTGGTCCCCACCAAGTGCTCTTGTGGTGTTCAGCCAGGGCTGAAGAATCAGAGCCGCCTACACTCCAGACAGCATTAACCCCAGTTTTTTTAAGGGCTTCTTTCTTCACTTGGAGGTATAAGGAAGAAGATGCTATGGAACATATTACCCTATTATGAGTCAGATTTAAATTTAAACCACAGTCAGTCTTTCAAATACCTTACTTCCAGTTCAGACAGTGTTTTGTCTTGTTATTCAGTTAGAGAATAAGTTTAGAGTGAGCTACGATAAATTTGGGCCAAATCTCAGTAGTGCAAATCTGAGGCAATTTACACTAACTACAGTAGAGCTACTCCAGATTGATCCCAGTATAATCAAGAGCAGAGGGGCTTTTTTTTTTTTTTTTTGCCAAAAAGTACTGTCTCTCATGCCATAGAACAAAATATCAGGAAGCAGGGTTTGTGGCTCTGAACTGGCGCAGAATATCTGTATTACATATATCACCTGGGGCATTTGATTTTAATTGACTGCCATCGCTGTGACCCACATACAAAGTAATATATTTGAATCTCACAATTTTGGTATTGCTCTCCTGAAACCAGACTCTTGTAATCTGAAGGGTTGCAAGATTACATTATTTGGCAAATGTACAGTGCTCTTTGAAGTGCCAAATGCAGTATAACGTGTGGGCCTAATAACTTTCTACTCTACCAACCTCTTTTTCCCCCCTGTTCCTGAACCCCCCAAGCAACTACTCAGGCCTAGGGGATCAGAAGTAGTTATTCGCAGTACATTTCAGTCAGATTGCTTTCTGTTTGTTCCAGAATCTTTTTTTTTTTTTTTTTTTTTTTTTTTTGGTCCAGATACTGTATCCCCTACAAAAATTCAGTACTTTTGAAAGTGTGTATAGAGTACCTTTGGCAAAAAAGCTGCAAGCGTGGGTTAGGGGAAGTATTTAACACTGCGTCATATTCACTGTGACTTGAGAACTTATCTGCAATGCAGCCACCTCCTGCCAGGAACAGAGCAGTTACTGAAGAYGACTTGAAGGATATAATATCTCATTAGCTACTGGCACGAGCTGATGCGTCCTCCCAGCTATGGACTACTGTGTGCAGAAAGCTAGGACACTGAGCTAATGGAGAGATTTACTGCCCTTTGCGATATGTATACGTTAGGGGGAGCACAGGAATGTGCAGCAGGTCAGAGGCAGTCCTCTGGCTCACGGGGTTGAACTCCCGCAATTAAAGCTGCAATCCGTCGGAGAAACCAGAGTATGCTGAGAGACGCACAAGTTTCAACCAAGCCGAGCAGCGTGATAGCTGTCATGCTGAAGAAGGTTAGGTTGCCTTTCTAGCTCTGCACTASGAAGCCCTTAAAGAGGAGGAGGTTGTGCGAATGTTTTGAGGTCCATGGAGAAGGCAGCATTCAGAAGAAGTGGGGAGCATTGTCTTCAGGGCAAGCTAGCCAACAGAAATGGCTGGAAGAAAGCAAAAAGATCAAGTCTAAGGCCAAAAGAGGGAAAACCTTGCTATAGAGCCGTTTCAGACTTGAAAAGCAGGTGGCAGACCCTCAGCAAAAAGACTCCAAAAAATTCTCTCAGCATCACTCAGACAGCAGTAATGGGAGAACAAAATGACTGTGGGCCTCCTTAGGCTTTGCTTCCCTTTCTCAGTACTGCACCTATGCGGAAAAGCTGTGGAAGAGAGGTGTAGGAAAAGAACATGAAGCTTTGTTGGCAAGGAGCTTGTACAGTAGATAGTGAAATAGGCTGTCAGGGACAGGACCAAGGAAAAGCCAGAGGTTGTGAGACCTGTGCTTAGTGGGGAGATGAATAYGGGAGTACCCTGCAGGACTCAGGGGGTTTGGCTAGGAGACAGGAGGACCCACTCTGTTGTCGTTGACTTTGGCTCCTCTTTGTTGATATTTTAATAAAACATAATGTGCCTCTGGCAAGTTACAGCTAAATACTAGATAAGTTTACAGGATTTTTTGTTTTGCTTCATTTTACATAAAATCTTTCTTTGGAGCTATCTTAAAATCTCTTAAATGGCAGGAAATTGCACTCAGTATTTCAAAATCTTCCAGGAGAAGGACCCCAGACCCTCCGCTCTTGTTTATTGCTTATGCAATGCAGAGTCTTCCTGCCAGGTTAAGCATAAATCAGACTGAACAGCCTCAGGGCTGCATCCTCAACTTATACTGCACATGTATCTTCAGTGGCACRAGGAAGGCCTTGCTTGGGGAACAAATGGGGAGGAAATCCCTTCGCATGATATGTTCTCTTCCCTGAGGCTCTTGCTGTCACCACAGGGTGATRCAACGAGCCAGTCATAGTGATTCCCTAAAATATCTGACGTCCCCTCCCTTTTTGACCTGCTTTAGCCATTCATCTGTTTACCCTTTTCACACTTCACCTTCTTTCACCTTTACGTGAGTAGCAGCCAGCACAGTGAGGGAATCTTGATGCAGCTGTAGCCCATCCAGATGTAGAAAGAGTTGGGTTATGCGTGCAATACGTTCTTTTTATTTGCAAGTTTGCATGAAGAACGTGTCTGGCAAGTTCTGAGCAGATGGATCAGAGAGCTATAGCTTTTTAAAAGCTTTGGCAAGTACTCCATACCTTTGTATTTTGGCAGGCAATCTGCATCTCATATACTAGTCTCTAAAGATTCTGCCCTCAGTTTGAGCCTGATTCAGAGACCTTTGCAAGTAATGGAAAGACTTCCATTGATAAACAGGAGAGCTATAAACCCCTTCTGACTCCATAGCACTGAAAGCAGAATCTGACTTACTCTTTTGCAAAAGCAGTTACAAAAAGAGCTTGAAAAATCACACRGAGAATTTTCAGAAATCTGGCAGTTGGTCTCTTGCACTGGTGGTGATAAGAAAAAGCAAACATTCTGATAGCTGGTAGACTTTTGATTATCTTGCAAAATGTGTTACTTGGAGGTATTACACTTTACAGCTTACGTTTTCACATACATTGAATAAGAAATTGGAGAGAAGAGGTTGTAGTGGTTTGCAATAGAATTAAGAGTTTGCTTATCCTTGTGTCCAAGACAGTATCCAAGGCCTTGAACAAGAGAGTGAGAAAGGATTGAGAACTAACATGGAGGTTAAATTTCAGAAAGGACTGGGTGAAGTCACAGAGCTGTCTGAAGAGGCCTTTGAAATTTGGAATTAGGCAGCAAATAGCACATACAAATTTTGAAGACACAAGAGGCCGCATATGCAAATCGTAGGAATGTARTTATATTGCACAGGGCTATATTTTTGTCCCTTGCAATATTCTGTTAATTCCAAAGAGGTTATCCTAAATGTCTGATTTCAGCCATGATGCTGAGTATAGCTGAACTTATCTCTGCTCTAATGTTAACCAGCACATARCTTACCACTGGATCTTGTTGTCCGGACTTACTTACTTTGAGATCATAAGTACATGTTAGGTTATTTCCATTATTGTGAAAGGCCCTTGAAGTTCCAATAGAAACCATGGATAATGACTGATAAATAAGAGAAAGATTAGTAAGTCCACGAAGATGTTGTAATACAACAACATCASAGAAGTCTGAAATGATAGGGGAAGGAAGGAAGTTATCAGGGAGCCAACAACATCTGGAGGGAGGAGATCAGACAGTTCAGAATAAATGGAGAGAAAAAAACAGATTAATGAGAAGCTTTTACAAGATAATACCATATTTACTTTTATTCGGCGATAGCTAGAAACCACGCTTTCTGACTGCAGTTACCATCCTGAGTTCCAGGTCAACACAGAAGACAAGATAGGTATTCTTAGGTATCTTATTATGTTTTGCAAGTTCATCAGCTTGTTTTAAAAAAAGCATACATTGCCAAAATACATCCTACCACTTGATGACCATAGTTCTCAAACCTAGTTATAAAATACTCTTGTTGCTAAAGTGTAGCCTTTGATATGTGCCTCCAGTTTTCTTGGCTTCAATAGATGTATGTCATTGACACATCAGCCTGTTTATCATCACGGCTGAACCAATGTCAATTTTTTATTTATTTGCTTTTTCGGAGGTGATGAATTTGTTAGCCCAAAACTATTGCACTGTAAGTTATGTTTAATTGTAATTTTCCTGCTTTTTGACATCTTACTGTGGTATCTACAGGAAAATAAGAGTATTTACTGGTCAGGCCATCAAGCCTGAAGTAAACTAAGCCAGTTGCTTTTCTGGAGCTCTAGTTATTTGAAAGAACCAGTGTGTTTTCGGTGGAGCTCTTTCCTGTGATGTGTGTAGTGAGTCACAAAGACGGGCTGTACTGGAGACTGCTTTCAGTAGTTATTGTTTAGAGTACATACACTAATGTTTTCATTCAGCTATCCCCTACTTTAGCTGCCTACATATATATGAGAAAGCAAGTAGACAAACATTTGAGCAAAATATTTATCTGTTTCTGTTAACAGTGTCCTGGATCTTGGAGTTTTTTCTTCTATTCATGTTTTTGTTTTTTAACTGCTACAAGTACATTGAAATGAAGTACTGGTGCTTGGATTTTTAACAGCCTCTGATTTGCCTCGTTTTTTTAAAGAAGACATGTTTCTACTAATTTTTTTGAAACGCTTTTGTTGTTATGATTTATATAGCGCTCTCAGTGTATTTTATGGTTTGTAAGATATGCACTGACAATCATTTTCCTTATTTTTATACTTGGAATTGACCTATAGTGATAGAGTTATACTTGTTATGCAAGTTATTCTTGGGAGTRTTAGCCCATAAATAGTTTTATCCTCCAATATTTTTATCGATAGTTCAGTTTTTTGATACTTAAATAAAAAAAWTAGTTAAGGCACTCCCATTTTGCTGACAAATAAACAGAGCAGGTGGCATAAGTATTTTAGAGATCAGTCTTTTCTGGAAACTCATTTGTTTTTCTTCTGCAGCCAGTTTGAACCATGTCACTACTAATTGCACAGATCATGGTGATTCAGGCTATGCTTGTAAGGTGATATCAGAGTCAAGTCTCCTCGTAATGGACAGAGAGGAACACAGAAAAATTACTGCCAGCAGAGCAGAGAATCTCCCCTTTAAAAAACAGGACTGGGCAGAATGCCTCTGTAGAGCTAAAGAGCAGAAGATCTCAACAGGATTAATAACATACCAGAAATCTGGTAGACTTGATGGAGGAGGCATGTAAATGTTCGCACCACTGAGAACACCGACGGTGCTTCCCAAACATATGAAGATGTAGAGGCAAGAGCAATTTTTTTGCATTTGTCTGTGCTGCTTCCTCAGCCCTTTCCAACAATTACCTGCTTTATTCAGTTATCTAAATGAATTATTTATGTATTTATTTTTCCTTATAGTGCTGACAGTATCTTTATGTATGTGATTTCTAGAGATTCTTCATAGGTATTTTTAAGATTTTTAAAATACATTTTTAAGAAAAGTCAGAATAGAAAAACAGTGGGAGAAGGATTAGCAGTGCACATAGAAAATGATATCTAGAAGGCAAGGCTCAARTATACAAGATAGTATGACAAGAAGAGTTTAATAAGAGTTTTGGCTAAGAATTTGCTTTCAGGAGAAGGGGAGGAATCTCATCCAAAAAGAGGGACAGACAAAAGAAAGCTGATGTTTTTAAAATTTAAAGCAATGCTACTGAAGGAAAATTCCTGTGCACTCTGGGCCAGAAGGATGCTAGATAACCTTTTCTTAACACTTGAACCCATTCAGCTAATTCCCACATCATATAATCATACRCATATATTCCCAGTGTAATTCTTTCTTAAAAATGGCAACGATGCATTATCCCTATGTTGAAAGCAGGACCAAACAAACAGATCTACCTAGAACAGCATCCTATATTTAAAGGTTGCAGAAATTTTGTAGAACTCGAATTTAGAATATTTTGATCTTGGGCTTTCACTCATGCRTGAGTAAAGGTGTGCAAGCTCGCACCTGTGTGTATGCACTTTTTGTACGTTGTCAGCTACTTGTGCGTGCAGATGTTCAAACGTGCTGCTTGTGAGTGAGGGGGATGAGGCTGAGTGTGTGGAATTTCTGTCTCCTRCTCATGCAAGTGATTGAATCTGGCATTTCCAGATGCACCAAAGGAAAAAAAAGGGGGGGGGCCCTAGCAATTCAAGTTGTGATTYAAAGGGATATCAAAGTCTATGCCTTTTTAAGAGGGAGTGTTTAAACAAGATGCAAGAGGACGATGATAAAGAATTAAGTGGAACTTTAAATTGTAACCTCTTTTACATGCAGATTTTAAGTCTTCCTTCTCTCCTGTGTTCTCTTTTCTTTGTCTTCTGTTAATACTTTCAGTGTACTGAAAATGTAAATTAGATTTTACAGATAAACTCTTCTGGCCAAAGGCCTTYGCTTTTTAGTCTTTCATTTAGCTCCTGCAAATACAAGTCATACAACAATATTTTGAGCTGATACAGCATTAAAATTGAAATCTGATAGTGGAGTTTGATGTGGTTATGATGGGCCAAGTACAAAGGCAAGGTAAAGCAATGTTTATAGGTAAAGGTAATATCTCTTCTAAGACCAGTCAGAATAGTTGGAAGAAGTAGACAAACTTTGAAGCACAAAAGCTGTAAGGCATACAAAAGGCTGTGCATTTTTTGCAGCAGAACTAGTTGATCTAGTAGTGAGATCTGAGAGTGTCAAAGTACTGAAAGAGAAGTTTCCCAAAGGAAATGGGCTTAAGTTTGCGTTGGAAAAAAAGGACATGTTACTGAAGCAGAAGGTATGACCAGAAATTAAGTGCAAAGTAGTGAACCAAAGGGGGAAGACAACAGAGAAAACCTAAAATGCTGATGTCATAATAATTTGTGGAACACTTATTTGAAGAACATGTTGTATCTGTGGATACAGGTCAGAACGTTTTATAGCATGTACCACCATGTAGAATGCAGAGATTGAAGCAGATTTGCTAATCTCACCAAGTATGGCCCTTCTCACACTTAGTAGCTTTTTACGTAAGAACTACTAATGCCTGCTAAGCCCATGATGCTGATCATGGAAATTACTTATGCTGTACTTAGCTCGTGACCCTTTAGCTCATTCCTCCTGGCATAATTTTCTTCCAGAACACACTGCATAAACAAGTTGGAGAGAAGCCTTGCTTTCAGCTATCACAGTATGGATCATATGGAATAGCATTCACAGCTCTTTTAATCCACACTGATGTCATCCTATCCTTCTGTTTTGAAACCCGCAAATGCTTTTCTTATCATTCAGTTCATAGGTCAGGATGGATTTTCTCACTGCCTTTGAATATGTGTAGTGATCATCTCTTCTACTTTCATAAATGCCTTCCATGCCAAGTACATACTGACAGTCCTTGACTTTGTCTTTCTCTGGGAGTGGGATTGGGGTAAAGACATTCTCTTTTGGATTCTAAGGTGCAGCTGAGTCTTCATAACATACTGAAGACCAGTTACTGTTAACAGTAGGTTACTCTTAACATATTACTTATTTTTAGATCCTTACATCACTGCCAAACCTGCTGTGAGGTATGCAGTTTCTGGAGTCTTTGGAAAGATGACTATGCAGAAAGGAAGGGGAGAACCAAATTCATGTGTCTCTTTTGCCTTCTTTTTTTTCCCGCTCTCAGACATATCTGTGCAGAATGACAGCTGTGTTGTGTCCTCAGAAACACTTGAGTAAAGACCAAAGCGAAGGCAAAATTATGTTTGTGCTTCTCAGGGACTTTTCCAGCAGTGATTACCGATGCTCTTATCCCTCTGGCTCTTATGAGCAATGAGAGCCTCCTTGCTGCTGTCAGACTCTCTATAAACGGTTGTTCAAACACTTTGTTTGAAGGTTGCCTCATAAAAAGGGGCCCCAATGTTAAATGTTTGAATGCCTTCAATTTCTACCTAAGGGCATTTCATAACTCTCTGAATTTAAACCAATATCTTCCCATGTCTTTCCACTTCCCTAGTCCTACTGTAAATGCCTTAATCAGAAGGAAGAGGTAGAGCTTATTATACTGCTGTCCTCTCATAAGACAAATGTTATCATTTGCATCAAATGTACTGTGGGCATTTGAGCAGTCTAGTGCTCCAATGAAATAAAAAGGGAGACTGTACATGTTGGGCATGTAGAATCTGTTTGTTTCAGTGTTGCTTCTTTTTCATTTTGAAAAACATAATTTTATCATGATGACATAATTTCACACCTCTTTTGAAATATTTTTCTTTACATATATTATGCAGTTTCACCATTGTTTTACACCAGCACAGTTTGCTAGGTGTCAGGTAATCCAGGTTGAGAAAATAAGGGGAAACAATGAGAAATGTCTGCCAGTTACTCATTTGGAGATATACTTGGGTGGTTAAATAAAGGAAGAACCCAAAACAATGTACARAGTCATATGACTGACATGCCAAAAGTTACAAAGTGGTGTTATCATATGTTCTTGGTTAGAATTGMCTTAACATTGCATTGCATTCTGTCTCCCTGCATCACAAAACTATCAACATAGTAATAACTAGGAAACTAGAAAGCTGTTAGCAGCCAACAGCCCAATTATTTTCTTTTAAGAGTTAGAGAAAGTAATAGCAGTCTATGCCTGTGTGTGGGAAAGTGCTTGCTCAATTGGTTAGGCATAAGGAGGACTTGACATTCTAGGCACACGTTGCTGTGTCTTGAAAGCGAGGAGACTTTTTTTTTCTAAAGGTGATTTTGTTGGATGCTCCGTAACTAGCTTTGATAAATCTTCCGACACAAATACTGACCARTTGAGATCAAAATCTGGACAGAAGCAGCATCATCTGTTGCACAAATCCATGTGTAGCCAAGTTTCACACCTCACAGAGTTTCCACATGCCCCCAGATTAGCTGTATGAATTAGCTGTGTGTATACTTTTTTCCTGTTTTTAATTTTAATATATAACCAGTAACGGAACTCAAAGGGAAGACTGGAAGCATTAATAAGGCAGCAGTGCACGGTTTAGTTATGGGTGAACAGTATAACATCTTCCGTGTGCTGAACATATTAAACAGGTTCTCCTTCAGCATCTGGTATGCTGTAGCCAGTGCAAGTATTACTGAATATGGTAAAATAACTTCACTTTTCATGTCCTARTTTATTGTGATCTCTTGTCCTCTTGTGTTGCAAAATAAGAGTTCGTTACAGTCTTTTTATATGTTTTTTCTTAATACGGAATATACAATAGTGTTTTACTTGACAACGTAAGCCGATTTCTCTAGGGTGTTTTCATATTGCCTTTATCTCCCCATACCCCTAAGAAAATTCTTTATAAAGCAAAGAGAAAATGTGGAAATACATTTCTCATTTTTGAGAGCCAAACATCTTTAGTTGTGGGATGCACTGCAGCAGTGACAGGGCAAAATGGTGCCATGGCTGTACCCCTGCACTTAGAAGTGTGGAACAACCGGTGATGGATAGAGACAGTTTGCAGCACAAATCCTGAGAGAAATGAGACATGAAAGACCAGGTTAGACAGTCTCCTTTACCACAGTAGTGAGCTGATTTAGTCCCTGTTCTTGTTGCCGTTAAAGTAGGTAGTAAAGATTTTGTCAAAACCATGTACTAATCAGAAACACACTGTTGCTTTCCTGTACTGAAATAAACTGACAACATGGCCAAATGTTCATCTGCTATGTAGAGCCTTGAGTTTTTGCTGCTATTTTAGCTGTCTGTCTTTGTTTTATTTTGATAAAAACCTACTATATTTTAATCTATAGGCAGTCATATTTGTTGTTTCTTGCAGGTTCTAAAATCCAAAGAATTATCATCACCAGGACAGCGCTACATTGATAGCAAAGTAGTTAAAACCAGAGCTGAAGGAGAATGGCTATCTTTTGATGTCACTGAGGCTGTACATGAATGGCTCCATCACAGAGGTGACAACATGGGCACTTTCCCCTYGCTCCTGACCCAGCTCCTCCTCTATTAATTCAGCACTATTTCAGGTTCACTCCACATGTGAAAATCAATTCCACTTACTTTCGTGTTTTGCAGACAGGAACCTTGGATTTAAGATAAGTTTACATTGTCCGTGCTGCACCTTYGTGCCTTCCAATAATTATATCATCCCAAATAAAAGTGAGGAGCTTGAAGCAAGATTTGCAGGTAATGAAAGAAAAAAAATTCTTAAAATGTTATGATACGTGCTAACTGTGGAGAAAAACAAAGAGCTCTTACTATCTCTTCAAAATAGAATTCAACTTATTGAGTAAAGCTTACTCATTTGAAATCTTGATTCCCAACTGGTAGTAAATGGTATTGAAGGCACAAGCATAAAACTGTTATCAGCTGAACTATTCTGAAAGCAAATGGTACAAATAAGTTGTTTCATTCCATGAATTCAGCTTTGATGTCTTTAAATGTTGCTGTTACAGTTTACAGCATATGCACTGGGTACACATGCATTCAATTTTGGATATTTAGGAGATCTGGGAAGACAAATGGACAGTAGACAATCCAGTGTTGGATAGTCATGAGAAAACTTGCTGAGTGCTTTCTAACTAAACTTTTTGACTGCTGTCCATCCTAGTATTGTGATGGTTCAGCGAAGATGACAGCTGGAAAGTCGAATTAGGATCACATGTGGCACACATGTAAGCTGCTTGCAGTAGATCTGTGTGTGAGCGTGGTGCATTTTAGAAGTGTGTCAGAGAAAACAATCCTTGGCATGACAAATTTTCAAAGTTTAGGCGACAGGCGGCTAGTTTGCTCATTAACTCCCCCAAAAAAGCAAGAAAGGTAATTCTAATGGGAAGGGCACAGTTCCCTGAGGAGTCACTTCCGTGACATAAAGACRTTGAATACTGGCTGCCTGCTATCCAAGAGTGACAAATCATCTCATATCTAACTTAAGCTGCCTGATAGCAGCTGTCTAAGCTAAACCAGTTACCCAGTCAATGGGGGAAAAATGACATGGTCAGGATGTGAATCAACCTACCTGTTGCAAAATGGGATGAATTGCTATACAGAGGCTCCTTCCTCTGTCCTCACTGTGTATAGAGCATCAGAGCCTTTGTAGGTACCTAAAAAAAATACTTCCAGCTGTTTTCACAGTGCTAAATAACTTTTTTCTTACTTTTTTTTGTTATGTCAGCAACATTTTAACAGAACTATATTAGTTAACACTGAGTATCTCAATATCTACTCACCATTGCTGGCACATTCCATTTATTGTAACTTATATTTTGTATATTCATTGCACATAGTATTTTTTATGCYGACAATTTGGTTGGTGAAAAATTAAAGACTGGATTGTGTGGCTATAAAAAAAATAATAGTTTGTATCTAAGGCTATGGATGTGTGCTTCTTATGAACAGCAGACAAGTGAGATAGCACAAGTATATCAAGGTCACATAAACTCCCTTGTGTTTTTAAACCAAGTTTTGGTTTCAAAAAAGGAATTACTATTTAGTGGCATTGATTGTGCAGTCATTACCATTAACCAGTACATACTCAATGTAGCAATCCAAATTCTATATGTGAAATTCTCATTTATTCAAGTATATCACGATTTGGTTCATTTGTTTTGTTTTTCAAGGATTCAGCTATATTCTGTCTCAAGTATATTTTTACCATTGTTTCACTATGTTGAGATTTTTTTTCTCTAAGTAATTATCAGCACTGTACATGTGAGTAAGGCCACTGTATGTATTTACTATGAATTTCAAAATTGTATGACATTTGATCAATGTGAATGTTACAGAATGAAAAATATATCTTTTTAGATAGCATTATCTGCTTCAGGAAGTTAATTTTCGAAAGGCACTTAGCAAAAGGTATAAAATTCACTGTTTGAACTGCTAGAAAAAGCTAACACCTTGAGTTCTTTTGCCCGTTCTGTTGTCAAGATAAGAAGCTAGTAAGTGTTTCAAGAGAGAAAATACAAAATGTGAGGTCACTGATTTCTACTTCAAGAARAAATGCTTTGATGAATGTCCTTGCCATATATATACAAAAGAAAGGCCTAGAATAACTGATTTCCTGGGGAAATTAACAGGATTAAATAGACTGCCAGTGGGAGACAGAAAGAGAAGTTACAATAATGAAAAAGAGGTAAATGTGATRGAGAGGAGGAGTTATTCAGTCAGTAGTTAAAGAGAACTAATTGGATGGAAGTAAGCAGTGGGAAGTGCACCTTAAGCATCCAGAGTAGCTTTAAGTGTGTCATGAGGTTTTAAAAGCTGTACAGCTACTCAAAAATTGGATTACTGCCCTAAGTGAGGTGGCAAAATCGTCATAGCTTGGGACATTTGAAACTAAGTTAGGCGGAGCGAGTAGGCACATGTTGTGGGATGAAGTAAGTGACCCAAGATGTCTTTTTTGTTATTCATTTCAACTGTTTTGGTAAATGTACTGAAAAGTCATTCTAATGGCTCTGAACGTGTGATGGCTGATAAGATAGATGCATAAGAACTGTGAATGTCCTAATGCAGGGATCTCAGGTTGAAATTTGCTCCCACTTTGCCAGTGAACACACTCAGCTGACACCATCATTGCCCAGTTTCTGAGAGAACTTTTTTTTAAAGAGATGGTTTATTTAACTTGTGAAGAAAAAGCAACACAATGTTTATCACCAAAATGTATTTTTTGAAGGTATTGATGACTACACATATTCCAGTGGTGATGTGAAAGCTTTAAAGTCCAATAGGAAAAAATACAGTGGGAAGACCCCACATCTTCTGCTAATGTTATTACCCTCCTACAGACTTGAGTCGCAACAGCCCAGTCGGCGGAAGAAGCGTGCTCTAGATGCTGCCTATTGTTTTAGGTAACTATGCATCTGTATTCMGTAAACTTACATAGTCACACAAACCTAAGTGCCTTGGAGGTGTGATGTAGTTGCTTATAATATAAACTGACGTTTCTTTTTGATAGGCGTTTATACAGGACTTGGCCCCTCACTTGCAGACCAGCGGTGTCTGTGCCCAGCAGTACTCTCATGGTTGCTTAGGATGTGCAGCTGGTATCTGCCAAGCAGTCTCCCCTCCCAGGGAACATAATGGCAAAAGAGGAGGCTTTATGGCCTGAGAAAGCAGGAAGCTGAGTTCTGTCTGGGATGTTCCCAGGCTTATTGGCTCCGTAATTGTAGACAAATTGTGAGCTCCAATATGTTCACCTACTCAGATAGGCCATTCAGTAGGACCTGGAGAAAAAAATACTTACTGGTTCTCCAGCCAAACCATTAGCTTTGGCTGTATAAGCAAGTACTGCCATGCTTAAGCACCTGATTTCAGCTACAGTATAAGCTATTTTTAGTGTAATTTGGTTGTAAATTGCTGAGAATCAGAATTTCCTCCCTGTAAAGCATCTTTCAGGCAGCAAGCAGCTAGATTATTTTTTATCTCCTATGTAGGCTTTTTATGACTGATGCATTTGTCTGTATTTTATTTCCAGGAATGTTCAGGATAATTGCTGCCTGCGTCCACTTTATATTGACTTCAAGAGGGATCTTGGCTGGAAATGGATTCATGAACCTAAAGGGTATCATGCTAATTTCTGTGCAGGAGCATGCCCGTATTTATGGAGCTCAGATACTCAGCATAGCAGAGTAAGTAATGACTTTGGTAATTTTCAGCTCTATTTTATAACTGCAGGGTAAAATATGTTTCTAGGACTGTCATCAGTACCAATGCCAAAAGCTTCCATTTATTTTCCTAATAACTTAGGATGGTGAAATATGGCCCTGCAGAGGGACCTGAACGTGATTTTAAGCTAAAGTTGAAGTAGAGGGCGTGTATTGTCTCAGAGATTTATTTTTAATGTATTCATCAATATGACATATGGATGTATCAAATACTGTTTCTGAATATTAACATAGTATAGCTTTGGAAGGCTGCCTGAAAAGGGGACCRTTCACCAAAGAGCAGAAGTGAAAGATGGCACAATGAATTCCCTCAAGAGGCAATGAGGGAGRCACACTATCAGAGCGATAATGTGGCTGAATCTTACCACCTGATTATCACCTACTTTRTGATTTGATGTTCTTCATTTTGCATTGTTATTGATCTGCTACCAGACCAAGAAACGATCTGAATCTACTGCCATTTCATGAAAATGTGCCAAGCCAAGTATTTCTTCTTTTACTCTGAAAGTTCTTGCACTTTGAAAGTTTGTATGTAAAAGAGAGACTCTTTGTCTGTGATGCTGATGAACTGACAGGCATCTGGGATGTTGTCTTTTTTTTTTTTTTTTAGGGATTGGATGTGGTATTTTAGCCACCTATGTTAGGGTGAGTGGAATTGTGCCTTCAAGCGCTTATTTCTCTCTACTGACACTAAGGCCATGTAGACAGTAAATGCAAGTGGCGGACGTAGGCATTGCAGTTGTCATAAAGTAAGGCTTTTACTCTCAGATTCACACTAATAATGATGCCTCCCTCTCTTGAAGCCACCTTTAAAATACCAGGTCAACATTAGGCAGCAGTAAGAACTCCTCATGTCAGATTGCTTTCCCTTTGGCATGGAAGGGTATTGAAGTCCAGGTCTGTGTTCTTCTGGAACTTAAACAGCTAAGTCTTATGGTCCTCATAGCTGTCACTGGCTGTGTCCTTATAGTACTAGCAGTGTCAGCAGGCACAGGTATAAATATGGTAAGTATGTTCCTTTGCAGATGTGCAGTAATAGTGTACGTAGTTTGGAGCAGCACTGTTTTTTTAAGGAAAGAGGAAGAATAACTGTCACGGTCGCAAATACGTGGTTTGGATAGTTACCCAAGGAGTCAAAAGTTGCTTAATAAAGTAAGTAGTGTTGTTGTCCTGAACAGATCTTCTGTCTCTCTAAGCTGTAAATGTTGTGCTGAAGCTCTAGGAAAAGGTCACTTAGTGTTTAGCTAACACATTAATGGCATCCTCGGAAATACCTATGTATCATCAGTGGGTAACCTACATACTTCCCGTGCAGGGAACCATGCACATGAATCTAATGTGATGGAAAGCGCCAGAGCTGCTGACTTTACCGCAGCTGATTCTCAGCAAGGGTAACTGCTGGTTAAGTCGTAGTTCTTGCACAGTGGCATTAAGGGACCTACTAAAAGGTAGTGTGGGAGGAACGGCAGAGGGATGCTTATGCACTAACGGGCTCTCTTCGCTGGTGCACRAAATCCTGTGACAGCAAATGGTAATCTGAAGACACAAATGAAAGCCTTCCAGTGTTTTCTTTCCATATCAACATGGCGTGCGTGGTAATTTAAAGGGTGACATTTTCAGGGCAKGCTCCAGGCACGTACCTGTTCTGGGATTTAAGGCTGTCAAGTTAAAAGCTTAGGAAGCTCACGGGGGTGACAACAGATTGAACTRGAGAAACGTACTGAAATATTAACGTCCAGGAATCTTCCTGTTGATTTCAGGGCTTCCTGTCAGGCACCATCGGAAGAAATGAAGCAGAAAGGAATTTGATTTGCAGAGTGTCAGGAAGGCAGGGATAACCTTCTTAATCACCCTTTTTTCCTCTCTCCTTTTAGGTACTCAGCTTGTATAACACCATAAATCCAGAAGCCTCTGCCTCTCCGTGCTGTGTGTCCCAGGATTTAGAGCCCCTCACCATCCTGTACTACATTGGCAAAACGCCCAAAATCGAACAGCTGTCCAACATGATCGTAAAGTCTTGCAAATGCAGCTAAAGAATGCCCCGAAACAGCATGACGTGTGTGTATTAAAAAAAAAAATACCAAGGAAAAAAGAAAGAGAGAGAAAGAAAGAAAGAAAAATGAAAACCCAGGTTCATCAGTGTTAAAAGAAAAAAAAAAGAAGAAGAAAAAAAGCGGTACTAGTCTGAACTGTTTGAAAGTTTGTTATGTTTTTTTTTAACTGGCATCTGAAGCAAAACATTGAAGGCCTTTATCCAACATTTCACCTACACATAGTGTGAGATAGACAAGAAGCAAAGTTAAAGGAAAAAAAAACCTTTTAAAAAATAAACACTGGAAGAAATTTGTTAGTGTTACTATGTGAAAGGAAAAAAACAGGAAAATCCCATGAAGTGGAGTTGCTGTATCTGTCTCGTGCCTTACTTGATCTCTCTGTATCGTTACGCAGTAGGCATCCTACCCATTCCTCTTAGCTTTAGAGTTAACAGTGCATTATTTATTTGTGTGTAAAAACTATCAAACGAACATTTCCATATCACCCTTGGAAAAAAGAAAACCAGCAAATGTGGACAAAGYGGAGACCAAATAAGCTGCCAGAAATGCATATAAAGCCTAAAGGAACTCAAACGATTCTGAAAAGTAGTGGCTAGTTTAGCTCAATTAAAATAGAATTCAGTTATTACATTATTGAGAAACTCTGCCTTTAAAATACCTTGTTTTTCATGCCAGCTGCCTAGGGAGGCTTCTTGTAAGGTCTCAAACCCTTGTTTTAAATACTGAATAACTTACTAATAAAGGACACTCTGTTTCAGTCTCAAAGACAAGTCTTTAAGATTTTTTTTTTACTGTAAATGATTTAAAATGTCAGTTTAGTAAACCAGTGAAATATTTAACATGTACTGGTCTAATCTTCAGACCTTAATATGTTGCTGTATAGCTATGCTATGGGATTTTTTGTTCTTTTGGTATATATAACCATACCTAGAGTATTACAATAGGTGGGTAGTAAAAGCCAGCTTAATTGGAAACATATCTGTAGATCTCTATTTGTAAACTATTAAAAAATTAAGTACTTTATGTGTAATGTGTAAATTTTCACCATATTTTTGTACTCTGTAATACTGTCAGCTCTCATGAGTTTGAATTTSAATTTGGGGCTCTTTTTGATCACTCAGAATCATGTGTTTCCCTCTAGCTGGCCAGTATGAGTAGAGTCCCTGTATTTTGACTTGCACTACAAATACATGTTTTATAATAATTGCTATACATGTGCTTTGTATATTGTTCATCATTATGACATAAGCTACCTGACTCCATTTGTTTTTTGTTTTATAAAAAGGGTGGATTAAAACGATCTCTCCTTCCCTCATTCCCTCGCTCCTAATTCATCCCCATTTGTAACATTTGAATCTCAGTGTGATTCAGACTTCTACACTTTTTTTTTTTTTTTTTTTTTTGGCTATAGACATTTAAACAGATGGACAGGGAGCAAGATTTTTCAAGAAAAGATGTCCCAGCCTGAGTGAGGCGAGGCAGACCCTTACAGAGAATGACATTCACCACTGTGCAGAAGGCTAGGACGAAGCGGATGCCTCAGCAGTGCCTTCAGAGCAGGGCTCGAGTGGGAACGTTATCCACGCAAAGGCCTCGTGGTGGCCTGTCGCTCAGCAGGGACTTTCACCTGCGGTTAGGCTCTAGGACTGAACCCGCTCCTATTGCAGTTAAGAGGTTTGCCTTTAACTTCTCTAAGGCCACGGCAAGCCCCTGAAGGCGATCGGTGCACGTAAGGAATTGCAGGATCGGCCCCTTGATTTTGTGAGYTTTGTCAAAAAAAATTTTTTTTTAATTGAGTTCACATAAAAAGCTTTACTGTTTTTTTTTTTCAAAAGGAAAAAGAAACAGGTTCCTAGAATGTTTTTGTACATGCTTAAAAAATCTACAGCATTCATTTCATTTTAAAAAATCCCTAAACTCAATAAGCCAAAAAATCACGAAGAGGAAACGTTCAGTTCATTTCACATGATGAATGGTTTTGAGTGGCAAAGCTCGAAAACTGTGCTAGAAACAAACTACTTGGATGAGAAGGACATTTTCTGTCATTGACCTAAATGGTATCAGGAAGACGCTCCTGGGCTTTATGTTGTTAGCTCCAGTTTTAAGAAGTGCAATTTCTTTACCTTCAGCAGAACACTGATGTAAAACTGAAGTGCCGCAGTGGCTTGCACACATTGCTCCTCTGGACTTCAGTAGAGCCTATGCTTTTTGCCTAGATGGAAATGTAGCCCCACAGATGGTCTAATCCCACGCATTGACTCAGCGCAGAGGAGGAGGTATGTTAGACTTTTGATTTATTTAGTGAGTTAAGATTCACAAGTGAAAAATCTGTCCTGCTAGTACTTGTGTGAGCCAGATTTACTCCAACRAGAAGATGCACTGAACTCAGTGAAACTCCTCAGGGTAGTAAATACTCTGGATGTTGCTGTACACAGCAGCAAAAGTAGTTTTATCAGGTTCAGTATGAGAAATGTATTTTTGTTGGGCAGGAAATGGAGCAAGAATGAACACATTTTAAAAAACTTAAAAACATTTTTGCAATTCTCTACCGTGTGAATGCAGCTCAAAGCCAGTTTTGAGCTTGCTGATTTGAAAAAGTGGAATACAAGATCCCGTGGTTGTCCAACTCTACTCACTATGCGCTGGACGCAGCTGAAAATTTTGATTTGGATTTGGAGTTTTTGTTCTCTGAATCTAAGTATGAAACCTTTTTTCTTTAAGTCCTTACCCCAGAATCAGATATATTTTTGTTTTTACTTTTTTTCCTCAGAAATGCACTGATAGTATTTGAAATACTCTATTAYAAAGGTCCTGCAACCTGGGGGTTGGGAGGTGGTGGAGAATTAACTGTGTATTTCCCTTTAGTTATCAAGGATGTTAGGCCTGATCCTACAGTGTGCAGAGCTCCTGGATGAAATTCCCTTCTACAGAGTGGGATATTGTGAGGCCTAAGCGCCCCTTGGTTCTGATGTAAATCCCCCCGAACGACGTTCAGATGGGACAAGCTCAAAGACCTTGTACCAGTGGCTTTCTTATGAAGAGATAATTACCCAGCAGTAATTACCTCTCAGCAAAGTCACTAAGACTTGGTGATACCCAACATTTGGCAGGAAATGTTCAGCCCCTTGAAAGATCAGACCCAAAGGGGTTACGTAGGGCTGAGGGGGAATCTTAGCACCTAGCGGAGTGGGTTAGACAGCATTTTTTGTGTCTTTAACAACAATTCAATTGTATGGTGGCATGGTTTAAAGGAAAAAAGAAAAAGCAACATAAGGACAGCTGTGTTGTACTTTGGTGATCGATTACTCTGTATTTTAACACATTGTATGTCTGTTTTTGTGGTGCTCTAGTGGTAAATAAATTATTTCAATTGTATGCTGGTGTTGCTTTCATATGGCAGTATTCTTCTGAAGTAGCAAATTCCTTAGCTCTGTCTCAGCTTAATCAGTGCAAAGCATTTTTTTGTGTGTGTGACCTTGACATGGCACGGCATAGACTGAGGTTAAGAAAACCGTTCAGGGTAAGAATGGATCACTCCAATGCTCTAAGGATTGCTTTCCACGGAGCGACTGCGAAATGCCTGTTGGCCTACAGGAAAGAAATGGCTTTGCTTGACTGTCGGGAACAGCAGTTTCCCGTGTGTGCATAGGACAGGTACTGCCCTGGGTAGGAAAGGCATTACCCCACTGCCTAGCTGTGCCCCGTCCCTCATCCAAATCATGCRCTGGTAATTCAGGGCCTCTTTGCCAGTTACTGCACTTACTGATGATGTTGGCTTTTATCTTCAGTAATGACTTTGAACTCAGAATAGTTTGTCTATTCTGAGTCTCAAAATAGTTTGTTGCTTATTTCTGCAGTGCTGTGGGAGGTGAGAAGGTGATCTGAGTCCATTTCTTGGTGCCCATACAGTAAAGGGCCCCGTACCATGACATCCTGTAGCAGAGCTCTGTGAAACTGTTGATTTTGTGCACTGTATGATGTGGTGTATGGGATGAGGTTGTGTTTTGGATGAGAGGCACAAGCTGGAACTTGGGAAATTCTGACTTCATGCAAGGAAAGATTTTTACAGTCAGGGTGGTCAAGCACTGGAACTGGTTGTCCAGTGCTTGCGACGCCTCCATCCATGGAGATACTTAAAACCCRACCGGACACAGCCCTGAGCAGCTGGCTGCTCTGACTGGGCCTGCTCTGAGCCGGAGGGAGGATTGCCCCTTCTCACCTGGGCTATCCCGTGACTCTGCAAGCGTTGCAGTCCTGCCCAGGCGTTACTCCTGTCACTGGCAAAGCGCATGCGAGAGCTGCTGGCACTCCACTGTCACAGTTATTCCAGTTTGTTAACAGCAGATGCGTAGCTGCATGGAAGTGATTTTCTTTGACAGGAAATAGTATTCCCTAGATTGCTGCAAGTCTCTCTCCGTGTGCTCTGCAATGTACAATTGCGTTATCTAAGCAATACGAATCGAGGAGCTTTGCTTTCTTAGACCTTCTGCAGCTCTAGTCATGTGAATAAATAAAACTCGCAGGAGGAAGGGCTGCAGGATATAACTTCTATCGACTTTTAGAGYTGATAAAAATCATATATGAAAATGCTTCTGCATTGAGACTGCTCACAAGAAGGGCTGAACATCTGCTGCTCCTGGTGGTTTCTCTGAGATCTAAGGGGTGCATAGCATTTCTTGGCATGAGGGAAAGATATGTTTATGCCAAATTGTTTAGTGTTATTGTGATAAATTATAACAAATGGCCCCCGTGGTCTGTGAATATGTGTTTAAGAATGCAACTTGGGATGAGCGTAAAAACAATCTTTGGGGTCATTTAACCACAGTTATACTCCGGTCTTATAGTGGTCTGTCTTAATTGATTTCAGTGAGTTTATMCTAGCATAAAATGTGGTCCTGCAAACATTGTCAGATACTAATTTTCATTCTATTTTTAGTTATATAACTATAATTACATGCTTTTAACATGAATGTAATCTGCCAGCCCCATTCTTATGAAAGGTAGYCCTCACAGAGTTTTTACAGATGAAAATACTTTGCAATCCTGGCTGCTTTATTTCTGAAATCAATGAATAACAGGAGAGTTTGATGGGGAAGTTGACTGGAGTTTTAGATGGAGTCATAGTTGCGTAGATAATTAAAGAGGCACAAAGTTGAGGGAACACACTGTGCTAAGAGAGATTTTATAGTGTGGGGCTGAAAAAAGTGGGAGCTGTCCCACGATAATGAGATGTAATCAAAGAGCTACGCCCAAGTAAAAGTAAACTATTTATGCAGAATATTTTGCTTCGYGGTTTGCCTTTTCCCTTCACTAACACAGCCTCTCCAGGCTGTATCAGTGAAGCCCTTGCTGCTCTGCTTGAATCAAACTGTGGTTAATAAATGTGGAATATTCAATATAGGAAAAATCCCAAACCATGTAAATGTCTTGAAAACCAGTTTTTAGGCCAAAATGTGCCTCTTAGATCAGACAGAACAGATTCTATGAGGAGCCATGAGTTCTGGAAGAAAATAAACTGAGCGGTTATGTAATTATATGTGGTTATAAAGTAGATGTGAAGTAATGTAGTTGGCTTGTCAGTGGGTATGGGTGTAACATTAATTTCTTCATCTGTATAAAAATAAAATTAAATGGAACAGAAAGCTGATGAGAACTTCCAATCAAATTTGATATGCTCATTTAATGAAGTAACCTGTTGGAATCTAATACARAATCCCTTGGGTATAAACCTTTCTTAAAACAAGTGGTGGTCCAAAAAACAAATGTTGCCTTTGAATGGGATGTATTAATGCCAAATCAAGACGATGGCAGGARTAGAGGAAGGGTCAGTAGTCACCGACCTCTGGGTCTCAATACTATTTKCACATACTGTAGCCTGCTCCCCCTTAAAAAGATGCCTGCAACTTAAAGCAAAAACATTTGCCCTAGGACAGGGAACCACCTAGACACAAACGGCAAATGGGACTTGAGTCTCTTTATRCAGTGAAACTCACCATAAGGTGCAGAAGGCAGTTGTTACATATCGTTTTTTTCTGGCTAATTACAGACGAATCAAACTGAAATGTTGACATGTGAGCCCACATTTTACCAAAGTCTGAAATCAGTTAGTTAGAGCTCTGACGTAATGTTCAAGTCCGAATCACTTTTCCAAAATTTGGTTAGGCCCAATCCTGCAACTGGTTTATAAACAAAGTTTAATGGCCACATTCACTGCTGGGGTGTGTAAAGCCGTGAGGTGCCAGAAGTTTTTGCACTCGAGAAGCTCTGAGCATACCAGGTGCAAGCCTCGCAGGAGTGCTTTATTTCTTCCTGAGACAGAAAGATCTACAGACCTGATTCCCATTGTCGTAATGGCAGTCAGAGACAGTCAGAGTATCCCTACACATCATGTTAGTTCCCAGGGAATTAATAGTGGGATACAAAGACCTTAGGTCACCTCATTCTTACGTGATTAAAAGACCAGCAGTATGGGACTGATGTGATGCGTTTTTTTGCCATCTGATGGAACCATGTGAAATGAATTGATGGCTTCATTCCAGTTCCTAGTGTAAACTTGTTGCCAGTCTCCAGGGACATGCAGATTTATTTCATCCATCACAAGCAGAAAATATCTTTATCTGGAAAAAACTTCTTCCCCCCCCCCCCATTTATTTTACC
>NW_028185339.1:1742170-1763808 GCF_003343005.1 Rhea americana | reverse complement strand
CTTTTGGAAAAATGTAAATACAAAGGACAAAATATGCAGCAGTTCATGGGCAAGTTATGCATTCCACTGCAGTGTGTAACCTGTTCTCAAAGAGGTGGTCTGGATCAATTTGTGAACATTTGGGAGTGCAACCTGAGTCTGGAGAGATTCTGAAACGTGTTGTCTCCTTCACTTCTTCAGTGAAAAAGTCAATAGACTATAAACAAGAATATGATTCTTTTTTCACATTGCTATCTAGCTATGATGTGTGTAACACAGGAGATGAATCATTGCAGATCCTGAGTCTCAGATACAGCCAATTGGTGTAGGCAGAGCCAGGTCACAGAAAGCAGAGCCGTAAAGTTGAATACAACAGAAGGATTATGTCAGCRTAAAGTACAGGCCCTAAATGAAGCCATAGGAAAACTGAACTGGATTTTCCTGTACTGTTTGCTTGGGCCTTGGCTGTGATTGCATAGCACGAACGGCTGTTCCTATTTCTCATCACTTTGTCTTGGAATAGGGGAATCTTAAGGGGAGTTGAAATCTACTGGGGAATAACTGCAAGTCATAAAGATACTTTGAGATGTTTTCAATCAGGAGACATAATTAAAATGAGCTATTAACAAGACCATAGGTAGCACTACCAGTAACTAAACACCCCTAACTGCTCTTTTGGCCTCAGTCACTTGTTTTAGTATGAAAAGTATCTTCCCTGATTTGTAGTTAACAAATGATGTCTGTCAGGTATTTGAAAATTTAGTTGGTATCTCAAGGATTCAGTAAGAGATCTCAAAAGCTAAAACCATGAGTTGCTCTAGTCTGCTCTAGGTTTTTTACACAGTTCTGTAACCTATTCAGGTTCTCTGCAGCTGGGCACAAAACAGGACCTTAAATGCACTCTCAGCAGTGGCAATCCATATAAATCATGCAAACACATTGTGTTCAGGTCTCCACAAGACCCTCAGGGACACATCCAAACAGCTATCTCACCGAACAGACCTTCCTCRTAGGTGTATTTCTCAGCCTTACCAATTAATCACATAGTGGGATTTCTGCTCTGAGTTCCAGTGTAACATATAAATTATACAACTTTGATTAGTTAATCCATGTCAAATGTCTGTGTCAGCTCTRCTTCCCTGGAGAGTGGCAACCTAATTCTTCTTAGATGGGATACGTTAGTTTAGCATCAGGTGCTTGCTCCTCAATAGCCAGTCCTTGGRTTTGACCTGCTTTTCTAGCCCAGGTCRGTTGCTTCACTGGCCACAAGCTCTRAAGTGACGCTGATGCTTCTTGGGCCTGTCTCCAGCCCATGAAGTCAGTTTGTCCTGCTCTAGTACACTAACTTCATAATCTAACCTGTACCAGCCACACTGTGTACAGTCCTCCTCATCCTGCTCTCTAGGCTTCTTTTACCTCGTCTCAGGCCCAGAATTAATGGGGTAGCTCTTCTCCAGATACTTTCCAGAGGGAAATGTGTTGCTCCTTGCTCAACCTCTCAATAGCAAGATGACAGCTAGAAAGCAAACCAGATTTCCAGACAGCACTACATCTTGACTCGACTGTGGTGCGTGCTGAGACTCGTCCCACCCATCAGCTTGTTCCTCATCACTTCAGGCTGGAGGCGGAGGCTAGCCAGTTTTACTGGGTGGCTATTAATATGTGGTTGATATTCCTCAATCTTAACTAACCTCTTCCTCTTTTATAAGCCATGTAGGAGGAATCAGTGACTCTCTGCCACCCTGGAGGAAGTCTATCATCAGAAGTGACTGAATCAYTGTGTACACAAAAATGTGTGTCCCAGGTTGCAGATAGAAAAACCACATCTGTACATGAGCAAACAAGAATGTACATATCAAGAAAGGAAGGAGTCAATTCATACTTGATCCGTTTGTGTGGATGCATAGACAGAAGTGATTACATAAATTTAGAGCCCTCTTTAAAATTTGTATTTGACTGTAATGTTTATACAGTATGCTTTCTTCAGTATTCATAAGTCTCTCCCTCTAGTTGTTAAGTCTCATTGCAATATCTGGACAGCTTCACTAGTTATATTCTTAGCAATCTTACTGTATGGCCCTAGGGAGGAAAAAAAGAAATTTTGGAGCTTGTTTCACTTCTGGGTTACTCCAGCAATAGCAGGTTGTTTTTGTGACTTCTGTTGCTGATGCAGGAAATGACTTTTAGAGGCAACCTAGTTGAACTGGCTAGTCTTATTCCCAGCTCCCTTACATTAGCTTTACTCCAGCTATTTCAGTGGGGGAATAAAGAAGGATTTAATGTCATGTAGACAAGAAAAGTGAGGCCCAGTTTTGTCATTTAACTGGCAGCTTCACACATAGGTGTGTGCTTTTAAAAAGTGTTTGACCGCCAGTTGGTGCAACAGCCTACATGAAAGCRTCTATATTGCATATTTGACTTTGTATTTGAAACATATCTCAAAAAATGAAGAATATTATAATCACTGAAGAGGGAAATTGATCTTGTTCTCACTTAAACTGGTACATCTTGCAAAGTGTTGCTGTTATTTTATTACACCCACCAGTACGAAAAACAAAAGCATGTAGCCTTTAATACAGGCTTTTGTTCTTCCACGCTTTGTGTACTGCATGTGTACATTATCCTGCTAAACTTAGGGGGAACGATCCTTTCCAGTTGCTTGTAGCTTTCTCTAATCATTTTCGGGCTGAACTTTTCCACATTGGAATTCAGCCCAAAGATAAACTTATCTGCAAAGTTTTATCAGACTTTGTTGAGATATTTTTGACGTCTGAGACAATAAGAGAGTATATTTGCCTCGTACTCTCCAATCAGAAACACTGTGCATTCATAGCTTAGCTTGAAAGCAGAATTCAGTCACACGCACTCTAGGTTGTTGGGGTCATATAGCTATACCAGTATCTCAGCTTTCATTTCAAACCTGAAAGCAAGTTTTCAGTATTCCTGACTGTAAAAGAAAGCTTGAAACCATGAGCTGTGTTGAATTAACACAGCAATGTCTACTTKAGTCTGCTGACTAGCCAAAACGAAGCACTGAGGAGAGCGGAATTTTGCCCTATGCAGCTTTTCAATTCAGAATATGTCCTGTACTCAGGAATGGCTTTTCCCTCCAGCCCAAATGTATATTAAAAAAAATGTTCCAAGCCAAACATTTTTCCTCTTTCCTCTTTGGTATTTAAAAAATAAGAATGAAAATTTCAGATTTTCAGGTTCATGTTGAAAAAATAGAAAAATTCTTTGGAAAAGATAGCTAGGGTAAACTATTTTCAGTCTGGACAGCATTCTCTGCATAAATAATAAAACCCTCACATCCTAGCACAATCTGATCCACCTGTATATGTGTCCTAATAAGAAGCCTTTCTGGAAACACTAGAGCACAGCTCAGTCTCCTCCTCCCTGAGAAAAGCACTTCACTGCCAATACTCTCTACCAGCTAATGGGATGTGCTGCTGCCATGCTTGACACTTCTGAAAGGAGAAGCAGGCTGCTCTAACTGCGCTATTTTTCTGTACTCCTTGCTTTCAACTGGGTTTTTATTTACTGCTGAGAAGTTGCTACCTGACATGAGAATGAAGCTGTGATAGGCCTTTGAGATAGTAGATCTAAACAGAATTCAGACTGTGTTCAAGCACGTCTTGGTGTTCAACAGAAAAAGAAAATCTAAGCTTGAGGGAAGGTGATCTGGGAAAAAATGATCACAAATAACAAGAAGAGCTTTATGACATCTCTCCAGAGCCAAAATGGCAGAGTGAGAGCTTTTGAATTTTGATATGGGACAAAGACCTGTTTAGGAAAGTGCAAGACCAGTGATGAGCCTYTGTCAGAGCAGTAAAAAATTAGTACACATTCCTAAGCTGACCAGGCATAGAGTAGAATTAGTTTCACTGCAGTCTAGTTTAAGCATCATTGTGAACATGAGTTACTTACCTATGTGCTCCTRTCTCTGAGCTTTGAACCACTCTTTTGAAATTCTTTCAAGGATAATCTGTCACAGAACCTGCTTGTGTGCAGGAATAAAAAATGGGTAATGTCCAAATAAAAATGAAAGATCAACCAGACTCTTGTAGCCTTTCTGTGTGAATCACCATTATATCCATGTGTCCTGCTGGAATCATTACAGATGTTGCTTAGGAGACTGTGATTCTTCTGCTTTTTTTCCCAAATCTGTTGTAAAACACTTACTAGAGGTTGCAGGCTCATCATCTCAGTACTTAAACAATTCCCTGTCCATATAAACAAGTATTTGGTTTATCGATTCTTTTCCATTCCTCATAAACATTTTACAAAGGAGTACATCTCGATACGCTTATATGTGRCAGGCACRAAGGTATGACAACAAGATAAAACAYATCTGAGAGAATTTTAYGGGAACAATAGCCTTTACTTTCTACTACTAAGAAATGCAATGACACTGGAAGGATTATTGTCAGCAGTCCTGGGGATATTTTAACACACGGTTAATACAGAGCCAGCTACTCTAAAAGCTCTGTCATTCCGTTCAACCTCTGCTTTAAGAGAACTATTTCCAGAGGCTAAACGACAAACCTGTTTCTTATATGTCTTCACTCTGTAGTCTGTTTTCTGAGATTTGGTTTCATCATGGTGATGATTTTCTTGCACGTGATGTGGACATCTCTTTAAAAAGAGTAAGGAATTGAGTTGAGCCCRTCAGTGCCCTATATATGCCAACAATAGCTAGGAGATATGTGAGTTTAAATGAAGAGGGTTGGCTGGACAATAGGTTCCTCAAAATGAAAGAAGCCTCCTGATCTCCTAAGCCTGGAACCCCTGTTCTCCAAAGGATTCCTTGGGTTCCCAGTCACAGCACCCCTTCACAAACCCGCTTACCAGAAATCAAACAGATCCCTGAAGGCACCTTTCRTGACGAAAACTGAGTGGTAAGGCCAGAATGCTCTTCTTAGATCTTTTTATAGACTTGGCAGCCTAAATATATTCACAGCTAAGAAATACTCATATGAATACAAGTAACCATATGCAGCGATCACACAGGACAAAGCTATTCTTGTCTTGAAAGGCAAAGAACTCCTCTCTACAGAAGTCACATCACAGAGATTCATTAAAGGGGGGACTAAAATGTCAGCCTCAAATAAATAAGACAGTTGAAACTGCTGAAAAGCCATCACATTTCCACCATTCAGTTTAACATCTTATTTGTCTGATTATAGCTGTTTTTGTAGTGCAGTCACTCAGCCTTCAAACTCAGTACTGGTTCCCTGCTTAAATGAGAAATTTTGTGTTTTTTTGTTACCAGCTTAATGCAGCAAGCAAAGAGAGATCAAAGTAGCTTGAGAACTACATTTAATTATAATCACTGCCACAAATGCCAGAGCAAGATGTGGCTCTTTCATGAAAGAAAACACAGTAAAACAATATTATGCAGTTTACAAATTCCATCAAACCACTGTACAAATAAACAATGCTACTGAATCACACAACAAATCATCTTACAATTAGGCCACACAAGACCATCTGGTTTACAAACCAGCCTGCGAGCCAAGGAGGAAAACTTTGAAGATAAATATTGCCATATGTGGAAGCCCAGGAAAAATATTACTTCCTAGCACAGAGCATCATTTTGAAACGTAATTCTCTGTGGGAATTCAAGATTTCTTACTGAGGCTAATATTTTTTGCAAGAAACTTCACAAAATGGAAGCATAAAGTATTACAGATAGGCCTAGAGACTATGAAAGAATGAAAGAATCCTGGATTTAGCCTGTCTGCTCATTGAGTACGTAAGTGAAGCTGGAAGTTTTAACATTTTCTCTGTCCGGGGCATTTGTCTAATTGCATAACAGAAATATGCTGTCCTTTCTCAGGCAAAGAGTTATTGATAATGGTAAAAAGCAGAAATAAGTCTTCATGAGCTTTGAAAGGCTAAAATAGAATGGTTTTATCGCTCCTTATTATGCTAATGTTCAGTGTTTCTTGGCATGCTGGCAGAGAGCTTGGCAAAAATGGAAGAGTAAAAAGCAAGAATTACCAAGGCAGATAGATATTCTGGATGTCTGCCTTCAAGTCATATAAAGATCATGCATTTCAGGGAACTGGCATTCAACATTTTCTGAAAATGAAGGCACTGCAAAACACTTAAAAATAGACACCAATAATCAAGATGTCTAAGGTCATCTTTCAAAGATGCTGACAGATGAATGTGGTCTTTCCAAAGTCAGTGGTAAGCTTCTTCTTAACACCAGTGATGCAGGATCAGGTCCCAGAGCACAGTAATTTAATGGTCAGAAAGGGAGAATATGAAAAAACAACAAATCCTAAAAAGCACAAAAACAGCCTTTGTGCTTATCCATCCAAAGAAACTGTGGTTGAAATAAAAAATACCAAAGTGTTTCATTTGTTTGAAATTTACAGTCTGTGTACAGTTCTGCAGTTCTGTTCACAGTTTGTTTTGCTTTATGCTATGAAAGACTATGCAAGATGTGAAGAGTGCTTGTCTTTTTTTGCTTTGAAAGAAACAAATAAACAAAACCATGAAATATAAAAAGGACATTTTAGGACACTGGTAGAATTATAAAATGCCTTTTCAGCCATACTGGTTTATATTTATTACTTATAATATAAAAGTGCTTGAAAGCTTGTAACTAACATCTCTGACTCATGAAATGTTTTCTTTTTGTCACAGGTATTTCTCATAAAGTTGATCAAATGTTTGGATTCTCCAGAAAATGTCTCATATGTTAAGAATGACTCAGAAGTGCTGAAGTCACAGTTTTATTCTTGTAGGATTGCTAATGAACTCTTGGTCCTGAGGTTTCAGAGAACGGTTTAGGCAATATTTTCACAAAATAAGAAAATACCATTAAAAATGCAAAACCCCCAATTCACAGCCTAATGAGAAGTGTAATATCCCTACAGTTGCCCTGCTTTGAAATTCTTTTGAGCTGGTGCGTCCAGACTATCATCCTTTAAATATATGATTTAAAACTAATTTGGAGGTTTGGGATTTTTTGTTTCAGTTTACTAAGATGTAAAGTTGCCTATGACTGTATCATGACTAACCGCTCTGATGCGGACACACACAGAGCCTTCACACTGGTTCTTTGTTTGCCACACTAGGGTACTTCCAGTGGATTCAAAGGAGGAGCGATTTGCATCAGTGCAAGTTTGGGCTAGGCCGGGATAAACCAGAATGAGGAATGAAAATGCCATTGGTCCGACCTTGGGTGGTACGAGCTTTGAGATACCAGGCTTTCCTTGTTTTTCATCATATATTCAATAGATGCTGCATATCACAGGAAACAGTATGGTGTTTTGTGTATATTACTATCTCGTGAGAATACTTGTGCTTCCATCTAACTCTTTGAAGCTTCTCTAATTCTTCTTTAGATCACAGAGTGGAAAAAATGTGACCTTCTATAGTCCAATGTATAACAATCGGTTCTTTCCTTATATTCACTGGCTGATTTCTTACCTTACTCTGAGGTGCTGCCCCTGAATTTGCAGGCTATTTTGACTAAATGGCCAATGCAGAATGGGAGAGCTCTCTCTTTGGCACCATGGGGCAGCAGTGTTTTGGGAGATACAGATGCAGATACACAAAAGTCTTCCATCTTACTTCATCTATAGATCCCAGTTTTGTCAGATGCATGTTGGTGGGGGGGGGGTGGTGGACTAAAATGGTCAGCAAACAGGTTGCACAGAACTTCAACTCACAATCTTCTCATTACTTCCTGTGTTTTTTTTTTTTTTTTTTTTTTTTTTTTGCCTTTTTTTTTATTTTTAATTCAGAAAGCAGTAGTTATTTTGCAGGCACTGATAATAGTCTTAGCCCTGCACAAAACACAGACGAAGATCTGATATTTGCCCTGAGTGTCTTTTGCCATAAAAGAGACAGATAAATAAGAGGAAGTTCGTCACTTCAAAAGAGTCTTCTCTTCAGATGATGTTACCTGAGGAGGCTCCTTCAATACACTTCAACACTTCAATACCAGTTTACATTAGTTTCACCAGTTTATCCTGGCTGAGGATCTGCCCGTGGCTGGGCATCAGGATTTTCCCTGAGAGGTTTTCAAGAATCTGTGAGCAACAAAAAGGGGGATTTTGCAAGGGGAATTTAGCCGGGGTGTGTCAGGGTAGGGCAGGAAGAGGCAGGAAGAGTGCCCAGAACTGGTGGAGAAGGGCCCTTCTGCTTCCACCTTYAATTTCTGTGTTTCTCGCTGTGCTGTCTCTTTGTCCCCTCCTGACATTTCCATCAAAGATAGGACTTCAAAAGCGACCATGACAGCCCTTCGCACATGAAAAACCAAACAAAGCCAAGCTTTCTTTTGAATGTTCGCGTCCGCCTGAAATGTGAAATAGAGATGAAATCTCCCTCACCTTTGCAGGGGCCTGTCTCTGTGCGGCTTGTGTTGAGCTGCACTGAGTCATGGTGAAAGACATCCTTAATTCCCCGAGGCTGAGGAAATGCTTGCCAGACTCCCAAAGGGGATTCCCAGCCACCTTGCTCATGTACTGAACGTCTGGCATTCAGTAGCTTTAGCTGTTAATTTATTTAATTTACCTCTATTTTGTCTGGAAAAGACTTATCTGTTTTTCTTCCCAGACTCAGGCCCTTCTTTCAGTTCCTGCCAAATCCCAGAGCCGCGTGTTTCGGGAGCGTCTTTGGAAGAGGGGCTGGTTCCCGTCCCTCGGCGAGGAGGGCAGCGCAGCGAGCAGCCTGGCCGCGAGGACGTGCCGGTGAGAGGGACGATGCGCCGTGGCTGGAGCGCGGGGACGACCGCGGTGAGATCACGGGTCGAAGCTGTGCTGTTTGGCAGCCTCTGAGCATGCAAAGTCAAAACCTCATGCTAAGAGGTGACCGAGGCTTGGGGTTTGCTTTCCGGCAAAGTCGTTGCCTCCCTGTGCATGGGTGTGATGGGGAGGGCAGGCAGGCCACGGGGAAATGGAAAAGCAAGGGTTAGCGGCACGGAGAAGTTTTGCCAGGGATGAACAGTAGCTCCCAGCACCTCGTAGGTATAATCTAACTCTTACTACAGAAATTCTCGTTTCCCCTTGCTTACTTGGATAGATGTAAAAGTAACGGAAGCGATTCGAGTCCAGACAAGATCCTCAGCTGCTGTCACGCTGCCTGGGCCTGATGACGGACGTGGAAATAAGCCAGTTTGCTCCAGCTAGGCATCTCCCCTTCCCTCAGCTGTGCCTGTGAGGTACTTAGAAAGCTGTCTGTCTAGCACACCCAGCTAGACCCGCTGCATTACCTGCCGCCAAAGCGCGGCGGGCTCCGGCCGCGGGGGCCGGCGGAGCAGACGGCTCTTCCGTTCCCAGGCCGGCTCGGCGGCCCGGTGGAGGGGGACGCAGCCCGGCCAAGGGGACGGAGAGCGGCGGAGCGCAGGGAGCGAGCGCTTCCGGGCCCGAGAGCTCTCTGTAGTGCTGTTGCACATGATACTGTCTTAACATTAAAAAATTAAAAAAAAAAAAAAAAAAAAAGAAAAGAGAGAGTGACAGAGAGTGAGCGAAATGCACACCGTCCATTTCAAACGGTGTCCAGAGAGCCTGGCTGTCAGCATCCTGCTGGAGTCCCTCCAGGCAGGTATTCATTACATAGATTTGACTTTTTAAATACGATAGAAATGAGAACTGCAAACTTCATATGTTTTTCTTCTTATGAGATGAGGGGGCAGAAGGGAGGGGAGTCGCGTTTACCTCATAATTTCCCTTTCTTTTCCCCCTCTGTGTAAGCCACATTATTCTTTCTGCAAAGGTACTTGGGGAAACTTGCTAAAATTTTCCCTCATGCTTGAAATTTACTTACCCTGGGTAACAGGAAATGTGGAGTCTTGTGATGTAGATTGTTATACCAGATGGTAATCTTAGCACATGCTATTTGGGTAGATCTGTGGTGCAAGTGAGTCATCATTTGTAGCTGACCTTCACTGCTGTGAAAATACTTCTTTTAATAATAACAATAACAATAACAAACAATGTTTCAGCCTTGCTTGCAAATAATTGTGCATTTTGCAGCTAGTGGAGATGGGTTCTGTGTTCCCGATGGAGCACGGTTACGGTTCAATAGCATTGGGATCCAAAACTCATTAGGATTCTTTCCATCAACTCTACTGAGCTTTGGATCAGGCCCAAGTCCTGTTGCATCACATTTCTTTACAGCCTCCTTACATCCCCCTCTCCACACTCCTCAATTCACAGAAATTTCTCTTGTGTAGGAAGAAGTGCAGCCACATAACCCTTCAAACCCAAATAATGGGATCAGTTTTCTGCTCTTTCCAAGGGCTCTGTGTTTTGCTGAACTTAGACACACTGGAAGACAGCGAAATAGGTTACTTCTAAATTCCTTTATATTTGCAATTTCCACACCTGAAGAAGGAAACTTTTTACATGAGCTGGGGGTAGGCAGCAAAAATCTTTCCTGTTCTGCTAGGGCCACCAGCTTTTGCTGGGAGCCTTGTGCAGCACCCATGCCACCTCGGCCATCATTACCTCTTTCTGCTCTCTGTAGCCTGTGTGTGAATTTCACAGATAATTCTGAACACAGGTTCCTACCTCAAAGAATTTGCAGATCAAAGCCCAGATCATGCAATGGCTTTATTTTGTGCAGGATTGAGACCTTAAATTGAAATTGCAGTTGTTATTACCAATGCCATTGCAGTGCTGTAACACATCCAGACACATTATTTGACTCAACTGCTTCCTGCAGCAATGAATTCCACGCTGTGAAGAAGCATTTCCTTTCATTTTCCTAAATTTGTTCTTGTACTCTGGGATTTCAGACAAAGATTGGTATTTTGTTCAGTGTAATCTTTAAAATACTGTATCCTAGTAGAAAGTGATTTCAGGCTCTTTGTAACTGTTACTGACTGAGTTATTACTCAGCCCTTACCAGCTGTCATAGAGCCATTTCCAGAGCCATCCTTATGGCCGCTTCAGTATTAACTTCTATGTGTCATAGGAAAAAGGATGGGCGTTTCAGACCAGGTTACCTAGTGTGCTTAGAATGTTGTCTGATAATATAAATAAAGCATTTAAATTAGAACTCAGAAGCCTATCATATGTCACACTTTTCAAATACGATTACTCCTCACATTTGATAGAGTGAAAATCACTCTGTCAATTAGATCAAGAATGGCTGATTAAATTCCTTGGACTTCACGAATCACAATGATATTATTTGTTTCAAAGACCTTATAATTACTGTATTTAGAACTCTGTTATTCAATACCCTCTTCCAACTCTAAATTGCTCTTGATGTCAGCTCAGACTACATGAATTTCTAATGCATATGCTATAGGATATCAGTGAATATGACCTTCATGGCAGCGTGTACATCATTTGCTCTGTACTAATCTCTTTCAAAGATTAGAGTAGATGAATTTTGTAAAAGAGGCAGTAGGTCTGATTAAAAGCCTATGAAATCAGTGGAAAAACTTACACGGATGTTAATGGACTTTGGATCAGGTCCCTTGTGACTGATCTTGCTGGATCATTGTCACAATAAAAATACCTATTATCCAGTGCTGAAAYGTACTTACCTCCCAACCAGAGGAGAGCAAGTGACACACATAATCCTCTTAACCTAGTCGACGTTTTTCAACTGCTTTGAAGTCATTATTTGAGAGGATCTGACAGAGCAGGAACTAGTTTACAAAGCAAAAAGAGACTTTGGAGTGCTGTTAAGTTATATATTTCTTAAGCAGCCTGTCTCATTCAGGAAAATTTCTTGTTTGTTACACTGTCTCGCTGGTAGCAGTGATAAAGTGTTTTAAAACTGAAGTCCATTTTCTTGCTCTCATGTCCAATATATGCAACCCTTGTAAAAGGCAGAAAAATTCCTGATGTTTGAAAAAGTTGCTTTTGGTGCCAAAGCAGACAGAAAACGTCTATGCTCCTGTAGAAATGCAAGGGGAATAAAGCTGTTTCTAAGGGGATAAATGTCTCTCTTATTTCCTATTCCCTGTTACTTTGGTTACTGTTACTTTTAAACATTCCTAGCATTTTGCACATAATAAAAAAATGGCAAAATCCCTATTCATTTCTAGACACTATTTTCAAACCAAAGCTGCTTGTGTAGAAGTAAGGTGTAAACACCACTGTCCATCCCACTCTGGTATAGCAACCCGTGCTAGGTGGAGCCCTGGCTATTCTGCTTCCTACTGCAAAGAAAGTCCTAGAAGGAAGGAGGTACAGATGAAAATGCAGGTAAAAATATGMATATATGAGGAACTTGAAAGACATAGTCAGAAGACCCACAGAKCTGCCTGTTATTTTTGGGCTTATGATCACCACCTACTACATTTCTTCCTTCAGTGGTTTAGTCCACGCTCYGGGTGCTACTTATCGTCACGCAGTGATGTTGTATGTAGTTCTCAGTTGTGGACAGGAGATAAATGTGACTGTCACAGGAGTCATCCTTGGAAGGTACTTTACTAAGCTGCAGTTTCTAGGACTTTGGTCCTGACAAAGATGGAAATAATTTATTACAACTTGTTCCTTGCCCTTTGGACCCAACTATCTCAACTGCTACCTCTACTGTCACTCTTTTCTCCAAAACTTCTCTGCAGAGGAAGTAATAGGCAGGCAGCCTCGCTTCCCATGCTGTTGTCAGGGCCACAAACACGTGGGCCCATATCAGGATCCTCATGTMACTCATTTTTGTGCACTTGGGCAGGTTTATTAGATCAGATTACAGAGTAGTTGTACACAAAGCAGGTARATTCTACTGCTAATGGTGTACACATATGTTTTTCTATTGAGTTACAAAGTCAACTTTTCACTGGTTATATATTCTGCTGTTAATGATTCCAAATTGCTGGGTTTTGGTATGCTCTGTAGTTCAGTATGGCACAACCTGYTTGTTCAAATAGCTTACCAGCAAGAACATTTCTTTCTGAAAGCCTTGGTAGAAGTCCTGTAGCTTATGATTTTTTTTTTGTTTAGTTAGTTTATATTTCTTTAATATATTTTAGAAAAATATTTCAGTGACATGCTTAATTGTGCTAATGAGGAGAGCAATGAATACCTTGTGACACAATCTGAGTTTTGTTTCATCAAGTAGTTTATAGATGATAAAGGAAAATAAAACTCCAATTGCCTACTTGCTTAAAACTTCAAGGCTGGATGAAAGATAGCAGCTGCCATCCTGTAATTTTTAGGCTGAAGTGCTAGGCGGACTATGAAATGCAAAGCCAAACAGGGCTACCAGCACACACAACCCAAATTACCTTTTACAAAACTTTGTGTACGTTCTTCTAAGAGGAAGCCATGCTTGGTGAGGACAGAGCTGTTGGCACAGTTGATAYGGTTTCCCATTTGCTTCTCACGTGCTCTTTCCAGCAGTTCCTTCTCATCATCTGTGCGCAGAACAGACCAGCATCTGCCTCTTTATAAGCAATGCAGTTCAAGTGTTTACTGGGTGTCTGAAGTATTTTCTTTCCATAAAGTTTGTCTGGATGGGCCCTAATTTTTTATATTATGAGATAGACTGTTCTGTGCAAGATTTCATTTGCATCTTTGAGGCCTATGAAACCTACTGAGAGTTACCACCATCATTTTGTTGTTTTTCAACGGCTTTTATTTTTTTAATTTTCATTTAACCATAGCATCTGTCCTTTCACTATGACTATTTTCTTTTTCTTCAAAATATAATGACATTCATTATTCATTTATTTTCCTCCAAGCATTACATAAAGTAGCATCTCTGGCTGAAGTATCTACAAATATAGCAGTCTGATGTTCCTCATTTGTCTGTCATTAGTAATATCCTTTAGTAACCTCTGGCTAAGGCATTTTTCTGATATGCAGTTCTTTTGGTAACTTATTTACTCAGGACAGTTTAATTCAGCAGCAACATCTGGATTTCAATGGAAGCCAGTCTTACAGCTTAGCTGACTGAGGTACCAAAAAGGTCAAGTGAATTGCCTCTGGTGATACTTTAGCTCCCATTGAACTTAGGACCTTCCTGCCTCCAAAACGTTGTGTTGCAACTGTTAGACTGTTCTCTCTCCTCAAAAATCATATCCTCTAGGATTATCGTCTTTCCTCAGGCCCTGGTTATATCCTTCCTTTATCATGTTCATTTTCAGGCCGTTTTTATCTGGTCACTGTATCCATCTGACTGTTAGGCTGTCTCAGGAAAACACTACTTGACCTCTAGTTTTTATACTTCATTTGCTTCCAGATCACATTTTGGTGCAAAAATTTTACAATTTTGTTCAGAGCATAGGTAAGACTTAGAAATGTCCTTGAAGTACACAAACAATGGCTTTCTAGTCCTTACGAATTTCTGAGTTGCACAGCTGTTTCATCATCTTTGACTGCTTGTGAAATCATGTCTTGTTAAGATGCATTTGAAGCCATAAAAATCTGTGCACAGTAACACTGTATTGTCTTCAGCTATTGTTTCTGTGCTAATTAAGCATCTTTCCGAACAACCTGATTTGGGATCATGTAAACTCTCTAATAAACTTGTAATGAAAGAAATATTCAAAGCCTCAGTGATTAATGAGCAGATGTTAACAGTCAGTGCAAACTTATGGGAAACCATTTCTAACAGTGATGTCAACAGAGAACAATTCACAGACATAATTACTAAAAAATTATCAGAGACTTCCTTGTCAAGTATTTTGTATGTTTATAAAGCTGTTGGTGACTCATTTTAAGCAGTCTGGGAGACTTATTTGATTTGGATTCGGGGTTTTATTATAGCTTAGCTGTTATGTAATAGTTTACTCAGACTAAATGGTCAGCTATTCTTCCATGTCAACATAGTCCTTATGTGTGCAGTGAGATTCCTTGTAATTCTTTCAGCAAATCATATCTAAATGCTTTTCCATGCTTTCACCCTTGGAATACAGTCCTCATTAAAGCTGAGTAGTAGACCAGCTCTTTGCTTAATTATGCATTAGATTGTGTGCCATCCACTATAAAGTTCAAATGCTGTAGTACTAATCACCTTGTATAGTTAAGTTTGCTGTGTCATGTGGAGCAGATCTCTCTAATGTGCAAGCAGGCTCAAAGAGTTTTGCCTGTGTTTGTTTTTGAGGTAATTTCATAGCATGCAGATCCCTGCCATTTATGCAAGACAGGTGCATTCACTAATTTCTTAGTCTATAGCGCAAAGTGTAATTAATGTTGCCTGCCTCTACAGTGTCATTAATGCTGAAGCAAAGTAATCTGGATGTAATTTTCACACTGGCACTAAAATGACATTTCAGCGATTCCATGAGTTTCTTTTTCCAAGACATTCCAATACAATCAGCTATAGAATTACACATCTTTTTCTTTGATTACTTACTGTCATTCCTTCGGAAGAACTCCAAAAGACACAAAATTGAATTTGAAATTTTAAAAGAGACAAGCACAGCAGTCTTTATTCTCTTCTCGGGGAGACTGAGCATTTTATGTAGCTGAGATGAACTGGTATTTGTAAACAGCACTGCAATTTTTGCATATCAGTACAGTGTTGTTGTTTTGATTTTTGTGTTACATATCATGATACTGACTAGCAGATGAATAATGAGCACTATGCCCATCAATATTGTATTTAGACTTGTGCTACCAGAGTGCATAGGTCAGCATCTATTATAACATGGAGATATCAGTTCGTTCCACTTCTACACCCTATCTGCTGAATGCTGAATTACCTCAAATATCTTAGAAAATAAATGCCTAAAAGTGTTTGTGTTCCAACAATCACTAGAAGTCAATATGAGCTGGGTGTCTAAAACCTGCTTTGCAAATGATGTGCTCAGATATACGTGTAGATCTGGAATAACTCCTCCGGTGTCAATACACCTCGTCTTGTAACGTATTCTTGCTATTTTGCACCTCCAACCTAACTGTCTCTGATCTTGGGAAGCTCTCTCTTTCTGGAGAAATTCTTGGAAAGCAAATGCCAAAACAAAGAGTTTCTCATCACCCTGGTGACTTTAAACTGCTGCAGCACTTATTTGTATCAAGCCTTAGGGGAGTGGTTTGAAAACTGAGCACTAGAAAGAGCCATTTATGTCCCTCTTTGCTCAACTCTGCCAAGTGCTTCTTTGGTCAAATCTGGCAAGGTGGCCATATGGAGTTACCCTGATTTCATTCTTCTCAGTTCAGCATCTATAAAAGAAGACTTCAGGGTGCAGTACAAGAAAAGGTCACTCTTTCTGCTAGGAAGTGCTTGGTACCTGGTTTGAACTAACATYGGCAATACAGCCATGAAGTAAAGGTTGTGTGCGAAAAAGCCCTTCCCCTAAGTATCTAGCAAGACCATAAAGACTCTTAATTGTACAGACATTTCCAGGTAATTTTAAAGGGAAGGGAAACAATAGTAATTTGCTCTAAATGCAATTTCTTTATGGTTTTCTTGTTTCRTTTCACCAGGAAAAATATATCCTTTGTTGAAGCAGAGTTTTCCCTGTTCACATGTCCCCGTGCACAGAGTTCATCACACTGTAAAGAAGAGGAAGYGACAGCTGACCCCTGCAACCCAGCAGCGATGTTATACCTTGGCTCCCAAACTCCAAACAGCTCCCACGTGCCAAGAGGAGGGCTTCTGCTGAAACCATGTTCTGTGAAATTGTTGCTGGCTCCTCTTTGTCTGAAGATAGCTTCTTTCAGTCTAGCAGCATGCCTAATAACACTTTGGGCTAGCTTCTAAGTTTAATGCCATGCTTTTGTAAATACATCAGTGTCATAATAATATAAGTGAACAGTAGAAGGTATATTATAGCCTTTTCTCTGTGCAATTRCTTTTGTTGTATTACTGGGGAGCTGCTCATCTGAAGAACAACTATCATGGAAGACAGGATAATGTCACCACTGACTGTCAACCTGGAAAATATAGTATAATACTGAGAAAGTATGACCCCTCTTCAGTTCTCATCCACACAGGAGACCTACAGAGTCTTGTGCGAGGTGTTCATTAATGCAGTGCCACTGAAATTTGAATGAATAAATATAAGCAATAAAACTTAACTTAACTTACAAGACTGGGAGACCTCCTGTCTTTGTCATGCTGAGTTCCATTTCCTTTGACTCAGGTAATGCTTAGGCTGGAGTTTGTGCTTTGGGATAGCAATGGCAGAACAGAAGCAGTTAGTGGGTGAAAATTCATCCCTTGTGGAGGTCCTGCATCACTTAAATCCCTCCAAACCTCTCAAAAGAGGAGCTGAGTGGGAGAGCAGCGCCTAGATGCCAGCGGTAATTTTGGTCTTTGGGAGCAGGTCCATGCTATGCACTGCGGTGTGAAGAGGGTCATTGGCCAGTTTGAAGCAGGTTGCCTCAGGAACCAGAAGTGACCCAGCTGGGAACCCCACAGGTTTAATGTACTCAACTTTGTGTCCTTCAGTGGCAATACGGACTGAGATGGAAAATTTGAAATGGACAAGTGTTTTCAAAGGGTAAAAAGTTATTTTAAGCACACAGTATTTTCTAAACTATTTATGTATCTAAGTTATCCTCACTTATGGCGTGACCAAGGAAGGTACTAAAGCCCATATTTAACTTTAGGCATACAAGTAGTCTAATCAACTTCAGTGATACTATTACATGCTTAAAATGGAGTGCATGGTGAAATGCTTTCCTCAATTCACACTTGTAACTGGCTTTGAAAAACCCATTTCTGCACCACTGAATTACATGTGAGTAATTCAGCCTGAGCCTCAAATGAGCAGGCTCAGTTCTGCAGTACTCTTTTGAAAAGTAATTATTATCTTCAATACATCTTTCAATTAAAAAAAAAATCCATGTATTTATGGAAAAGGTGTAAACAACATGCTATTTGGAGTTAAAATATGGCAAAGGCAAGAATATTTAGGGGTATAAAAGAGGTGGAGAGAATGACTCATGCATATATAGATCTGAACACTGTACTTTTGAAAGCAGTTTCTGGATAACAAAGCTAAAATTGTTACTATAACAATGAAATTTGGTGGCTGTTTCTATTTTGCAAAACATTGAAGTAACCCTCTTTTATATTTAAATATTTTCTAATCTTCAGAGGCGTATTTACTGAAACTTTAATATGGCCTTTTCCAAAATTAGCATCTACATTATTTAAAGTTGTTTTTGTTATTTGTTAGTGATGTTTTGGTGAGCAGTAAGTRTGTGTATGGAACAAACAGTCTAAAATAACCTTGTAAAATACAAAAAGTCTCAACGGCGGGTACTTTCCAGAAGTGTGTTTGTTACTTTTTATAAAGTACCTATGGAGGAGAAATGAATGATGCAGAGAYCAAATGGTTAAAAAAGGACATCCAGTAAATAAACTCTGTTTTGGGCTGTTTGCATCTAGCTGGAGACCAGAGAGGAGAGGAAGGAGGTGCTCTGCATAAAGGCTGTTTGAACTTTGTAAAAGAGAAAAGAAGCTTTGGGGGTGTCCTGTGTCATAGAAAGAAATGTATGTCAGAGCTCTGTGCGTCTGTATATTTATGTGGTGTGTGCGGGTGAGAGAGAGAGGGTCCTGGAAGCAGAGACTAGATGAGGGATGTGGTCCTGGAAAGAGAAAGCTACAGAAAGGCCAAAGAGCATTGCTGAGCTGGATCCAGCCCTGGGACATCACTCCAGCCAAGGAAGCTGTGAGTTAGATTTTTWAAAAATTTTTTTTACATGTACATTTTTATTACATTCTGAGTAATTTCCCACAACATTCCACGTTTTTAAAACCTTTTCAGGAGGGAAAAGGGAGGGAGGCTTGAGAAACATCAGAACCTTTTTTGAGAAATTCCAGATCTCTTGAGAGCATAAAGCATTTTGAAGGTTCCTTACCCTTATTCAAAAAGCTAATGATGACATAACCAAATACACTATAAAGGAGCAGCGGCTGCCCAGTAAGAAGGAGACCATGGAGGGCAGATCCTCAGCTGGTAATCACCGGTGACATCAGTGGCCACCTGACAGGGTTCAGGGGCTGATCGTTCACCGTGATTGATAACGGATATGAACGCTTGCTCTTCTGCAGGGCTTGCYCACCACATCCTCCAGCACAAAGCGGGATGAGAGCACGTAAGGATGTGCCTTGTGTTACACAGCGAGGATCCCAGGGAGCAGAAGGACTGGGTGAGCGACTGTGATGGCACAGCGAGTTATTGGTGAAGGCAGAGATAAAACATATCCTCCTGCTGTCAGCGCAGGGCCTGCCTCCCTGCTGCTGTCTAGCCCTGCTTMCACGCAGGCTTGGATGAACCCTTGTAAGGATCTCTCGAAAGCTTTGCTATGCCTAAGTGGGTGAGGTCGAGTCGTTCACAACCACACGTTTCCACGTGCTTTTTGTTCCTGCCATTTCTCTGCAAGTCTTGATCATTTTTCTTGCCTTTGATAGTTATTGTTATCATTTGTCATTGTTATCATCTTTTTTTTGAGTTAGGTCTTACTATTTCCACCTCTCAGAGGGTTGGGAAATGGTTACAGTCCGGTGGTGATGATGGTAAAACTYACTAAATAATTTCTGAGTACTGTGGGAGATACATCCTCCCATCATAACATTTTTATGGCAAGTTTAATGTTCAGCTCATCTGGAATAAGCTGTGAGAGCCACACTACAGGAAGCTGTCAGGGTTACTGACGATTTTTTATTCTCTTTGGAGAAGAAGAAAGCACAGGCTTCTGTCCTCAGTGGATTCTGTGATTTGTGAAGCACTGAAAGCGATCAGATTTCTGCAGAAAAGGAATATCCAATGGGTAACTATTTGTGCCAATTCCAGTTCAAACATAAGCCTTTCTTACACAAATAGTTCACGGCAGAGCAAGAGGTATTAAGAGGGATGTGAGCTGTAACCAGAGCAGAGGGAATGCTAATATTTTGTTCGGACTGGGGTTTGGGAGGTGGGTTTATTACTGTTTAGAATAAGAATCGAGAAATTCTGGAACAGTGCTATGCTTTATTTTTGTTCTGTTGTGAAATTCCAGTGTTACAGCAGARCTCTGTCTTTCGGGCCATGCAGGAAAACCATTTTCTTTTCCAAATGGGCTAGACTATGCCTTTTATGTGTTACCCCATGTTGTGGGCACTGCAAAACTGTACCACTCCGGGAAGCGGCAGTGCAAAGCTACACCACCCCAGCAAACTCCTGATGGGGGAAAAGGTGGAGAGGAATTTACTACTTCTTTTTAAGTGGTGCAGCCACTCTCTTCTGCTGCGTGGAGCACAGGAGGGGGTGGAGACATCCCCCCCCTCGCCTCCTCTGAAGAGTTGCTCCTGTGTTCCCTTGAGCAAAGAGACTGTGATTCTTGGCAGACTTCATGTCAGCTACACAGGTCAGGGGGAAGTCATTACTTCCTCCTCCCACACTGCTCAGTCATGTTAGGTTAGGACGAGACTTTGCCCAATATTTGCAATACAGTTCGTTATATGTATTTCCCGTATAGTAAAGGAAGAAACCRAAATGGCTCATAAACCTTAAAGTGCTGGAAAACAAGGCTGCCTGGTTGATATGTAACAATGTATCAAAAATATGTTAAATAGGGAAATAGAATAAATYTGTGGCTATGACTCTGATCTGAGCCTCGGGGGAAGTTGACCATGCCCCAAACTTCCTTTAGCTTTTGATTAGACTACTTTGATGCTGTCTGTCTTTGCTATTCTCATTGCCCTTATTTTTCAGTAACTCCCTGTCATCAGCTCCTTCTGTCAGTAGATTTGAAAACATTTGAAAGAAAAGAAGGGCCTTTACTTTCCCAGCTGATAAGAGATCCGTCTGAGAAAGAGGACTGGGAGCAGGCTTTTCTGCAGTAGAGAATAAAGTCGGGACTTTCACCACTTACCTGTTCTGCTCCTAGAAAGTATTGAAACCAGAACAAACGTCATTGTATGCTGACTTACTAGAGAAATAATACACCTAACTCTTCTCTGCCCTTCTCTGAAGTCCCCTCTAAATTCCCCGCTCCCTCACTGCCACAGTACTGGAAAGCTCTGGGTCTGCCGTAGCAGCAAATAGCTGAGCAGCCACCAACCGCAGAGCATCGCGAGCGGCCGCGCCTGCTCTGAATGAGTTAACATTAAAATCTTGCCCTCYCTATTTTTCCACCGAGTGAGGCACTCCAAAGCGGACTTACGCCTCGAGTTCATTCTTTGTGATAAGATGACATACCTTTCCAAAGATTTCCAATTAGAGCAAAATACATGGGGAGATTTTTTTGTGTGTCACTCGCACTTCTCCGTTTGGATACTGTGTCTTTCCCAGGTTATAAAGATTGTGTGTGTTGATGTTGTTGTTGTTAAATGCCTCTAGGAGCTGGATGCCATATCTGATGGTATGCTCTTGTAACAGCAGTGCAGCAGACTGAACTAAGCTTCCAATAATAAGTAGTGACACTAACATAAATATTTGTGGTTATGCTTTCCATTTTTTCCTTATAGGAAACAAGTTAAAATTTTGAAATACTTCAGTGATGTGATCAGTGGACAGTAGTGGGAAAGAATTTCTCCAAAACTTGAACTACGACCAAAATAAGGAAGGAAGATCTGAAAGACCAGAAAATATTTTTGTTAATCAGGATATGGCACTTTCCAACATCTGGATGTCAAAACAAGTGTTTTGAATTCAATACTATTAACATGTGTCACTTAAATGAATTTTTTCCTTCAGAGCCTATTGGGTGGTTACATTTTTGGCAATGGTTTTGTGGTATGTTGCTTACATTACCTGACCCATGGTCTGTTTGTCCTACGATGTCTGTGGGAAAAAAAAA